>NC_090727.1:184816830-184826830 GCF_036898095.1 Palaemon carinicauda
GACGACCCTCTAACACTAAAAGAAGGAACCTTAATGCAGTTAGATTTTCCATCCATTTTTTCAATGGGAACCGACTAACTCAATATTCTTATTCGCCTGAGAGACCTCGTGCAATTCACAAAGGAAGGATAGATGTCACTGTGCATCACACACATTCTGGAAAGAGAGGTACATTTCTTGGCACAGAGAGAGAGAGAGAGAGAGAGAGAGAGAGAGAGAGAGAGAGAGAGAGAGAGAGAGAGAGAGATATTCTAAAAGCACTACTTTACATATAACAATAAATATACCTTTACTTTATCAACGCAAAGTTAATCTGATATTCTAAAATGTCATAATTAGTAATGAAACAGAGAAATAAGGAGACCCTCTTCAATGTTATTTGTTGACACTAATTTTTAATATTCATATAAACATGGCAACTGTCCATGCAACTCTACCCTAAATGGCAATCTTCATTACGATGTCTTTAAAAAACTGCATGTATTACCAAGGATTTTCGATTAGAGACTTTTTTAGGCCT
This sequence comes from Palaemon carinicauda, assembly GCF_036898095.1. Classification (NCBI taxonomy): domain Eukaryota; kingdom Metazoa; phylum Arthropoda; class Malacostraca; order Decapoda; family Palaemonidae; genus Palaemon; species Palaemon carinicauda. The sequence continues at coordinate 184,817,351 of NC_090727.1, forward strand.
TTTTTCTCTGCTTTGACCAGTGACCTATATTACCAACTAATTTCTCTAAGTTTTAGTAAATCAGTATCATAATGATTTTCATTGTTATTATTATCCTGAAATGGAGAAGCAAAATGGTAACAGCGAAATTAATCAATATTCAACCTTAGAAAACCAGTTTTCTTTACCAGTCCATGCAAAAATAAGTCTAATTTTATTCTGCAAAATGTTTGAACATCCACATTTTCTCGTTGCCATCAGAGATAAAAATTTGTTTCTACTCTTTATATTCTTCCTGTGAAAAATGACTTATAATATATACCAGCACATTTCGAGTGTTATTTTAGGTTCAGAATATCGAACTAAAATTCACTAGTTGGGAGATAAATCTTTTCTGCAAGAAACGTTATCGAATTTGTGATTGGTTTCAAGTCCTGAATTTGCTTTTAATCCTCTCAAGATTACTACTTTATTTATTTTTTTTTTCATTTTAAGTCTTTGTAAAGTCAAGGAAATTTTATTGGAATTTTAAGACATAATATTTTGTCATTTATATTAACCGAATGCAGTTTAGTTAACGGACTATACTTCAATAATGAAATAAACATTATTTCAAATTGGGTTTTGTATGCATTTATACGTAAGTAAATACACAACACACACACACACAAACACACACACACACTCATATATATATATATATATATATATATATATATATATATATATATATATATATATATATATGTATATATACATATATATGTATATATATATATATATATATATATATATATATATATATATATATATATATATATATATATATATATATATATATATATATATTCCTCTTCACCCAGCGGGTTACTGCACTGTAATTTTTCAGTGGCCACTTTCCTCTTGGTAAGGGTAGAAGGGTAAGCAGCCCTCCTAGGAGAAGGGCACTCCAAAATTAAACCATTGTTCTCTAGTCGCGGGTAGTGCCATAGCCTCTGTACCATGGTCTTCAACTGTCTTGGGTTAGATTTCTCTTGCTTGAGGGTACACTCCTACAAACTATCCTATCTTATTTCTCTTCCTCTTGTTTTGTTAAAGATTTTATAGTTTACAAAGGAGATTTGAATCTTAATGTTGTTACTTCTCTGGAAAATTTTATTTTTCCCTGTTTCCTTTCCTCACTGGGCTATTTTCCATGTTGGAGCCCCTGGGCTTATAGCATCCTGCTTTTCCAATAATAATGATAATAATACACACACACACACACACACACACACACATATATATATATATATATATATATATATATATATATATATATATATATATATATATATATATATATATATATATATATATATGTTCGTGTGTGTATATATATATATATATATATATATATATATATATATATATATATATATATATATATATATATGTGTGTGTGTGTATATATATATATATATATATATATATATATATATATATATATACATATATATATATATATATATATATATATATATATATATATATATATATATATATATATATATGTATTACTTTATGGACATGAGCCATATGACAATATGACAACGAAAAAATCTCCGATAGATTTAGTAGATTTGAGAACAAAGCCCTCAGAAGGATATTGGGAGTTGAATGGCAGGACAGGATTAGAAATGAAATTATAAGAGAGATTATTCGATGCCATATGTGGATGAAATCACGATGAGGGGTAGATGGAGATGGTTTGGGCATCCCCTTCACACTCCCCAAATTAGATTAGTTCACCAAACGTTCAGTTGGGCTACGCAAGGCACTAGAAGAGTTGGAAGGTTCAGGCCTACATGGCGTAGGGTTATGAAGCGAGAAGTAGGAGATAATGAATGGAAAAGTAGGCTATGGAATTAAAAGTCAAGATAGAGACCACTGGCGAAATCTAACAGTGTCCCTTTGCCTCAATATGCGTAGGAGGAGATGATGATACATATATTAATATTATTATCACTTGCTAAGCTAAACCCCTAGTTGGAGAAGCAGAATGCTATAAGCGCAGGGGCTCCAACAGGGAAAATAGATCAGTGAGGAAAGGAAACAAAGAAAAAATAAAATATTTAAAGAAGAGCAACACCAATAAAATACAAATCTCATACAGTATATAAACTCAAAAAACTTTAACAACACAAGAGGAAGAGAAATAAGATAGAATAGTGCGCCTGAGTGTACCCTCAAGCAAGAGAACTCCAACCCAAGACAGTGGAAGACCATGGTACAAAGGCTATGACACTACCAAAGATTAGAGAACAAAGGTTTGATTTTGGAGAGTCCTTCTTCTAGAAAGGCTGCTTACCATAGCTAAAGAGACTTTTCTTCCCTTACAAAGAGGAAAGTGGCCAATGAACAATTACTGTGTAGTAAGAAGAATTGTTTGGTAATCTCAGTGTTGTCAGGTGTATGACAGAGGAGAATATGTAAAGAATAGGCCAGACTATTCGGTGTGTGTGTGGGGGGGAAGGGAAAAAGAACAGTAACCAGAGAGAACGATCCAAAGTATTACTGCCTGGCCAGTCAAAAGACCCAATAACTCTCCTGCGTTAGTATCTCAACGGGTGGCCACACCTTATATTTTTTTTCAAAATACACACACACACAAACACACACACACACACACACACACACCACATTATATATATATATATATATATATATATATATATATATATATATATATATATATATATATATATATATATATATATGTGTGTGTGTGTGTGTGTATTTATAATGTATATATCATCCGTTACTAGTCCACTGCAGAACAAAAGCCTCAGACATGTCCATCCACTTGCGTTTGGTCTTTCCATGCCAGTCCCTCAAACTTTCTTAGTTCTTCAATCCCTCGTCTTCTCTTCATTTCCCTGCTTCTCTTGCAGTCCCTACAAACCTCTTATGTTCTTCGTTATGTTCATCCATTATCAAGCATTACGTCCTTCCTCTGCCCATTTCTAGTTCTCACTTGATAGATTATTCTTTATTTCAGTTTGCTCCTGTATCCATGTTGCTCCTCTGCTCTCTTAGTGTTATTCCCATTATCATTCTTTCCATATCTCTTCGAGTTGTAACTAGCTTATGTCCTAAGTGTTAAGTAAATCTCCAAGCTTCTAATGCACAAGTTAGGCTTAATACTGGTAGGAACATCTGATTAAATCATGTTTTTTTTTTTTTTTTTTTTTTTTTTTTTTTTTTTTTTTTTTTTTTTTTTTTTTTTGAGAAAGTGGCATTTTACATATCATAACCTTTTGTTTACCAAATGCTCTCCATCCTATGCTTATCCTCCTTTCAATTTTGGTCTCGTGTTCCTGGGAAATATATATATATATATATATATATATATATATATATATATATATATATATATATATATATATATATATGTATATATATTGTAATTTCTTTTCGCATTAACAATCATATATAATAAATGGATCCATAAAAAAAAATTGGGATCTGTGCACGAAAATAAACAATCTTTATACATTTGAAATTGATAAATGCAGAATCCAACAGCTTTTATTCTCTCTCTCTCTCTCTCTCTCTCTCTCTCTCTCTCTCTCTCTCTCTCTCTCTCTCTCTCTCTCTCTCTCTCTCTCTCTCTCTCTCTCTCTCTCTCTAACTGGAATCATCTCACCATCATCCTCATCATTATTTGAATTTGTTATAAAACCTTTAACATAATGCTGTGGCTTTGAACTGAGATAGCTGAGATCACTTTAATTTTTTAGGAAGGAAACTATATTCCATTCATTAATATCATCAGTAGATAACGAAAGTGACTCTGAGATACGAGTATATGACCAGTTGACACTGGATCATCACATTTGTTGGTAATGAGAACTATGATTAATTTGACAACATTAATAATAAGACTGGTGTTTACGTTTAAAAAGGAATCAGTTTCATTGTAACTATCACAAATCCCTAGAATTAACTTTATTCATTTCACAGACACCAGTTTCCTGAAGTATTGTGTGAAACACCAACCGCGTTCACAAAATAAGACTTATAACGACCAGTAGTATTATTTCACTATTTTGTTTGATCGTATATTTCTTAAACAGAATCTTTTGTAATAAATAGGCAGACGAAAATTCCTGACAATTATATATGGATAGACACGTTATCAGCCTCATGAAAAGACTAAATGAAACAATTAAATGGAAATGTGATTCTTCTTATGATTACAATAATCTTATATGTTTGAATGAAAAACAAAAGTAGATAAGACAACAAAAACAAAAACTGAAACTATTAATAAACCGTTGATATAAATATCTCTTCTTTCAGATACACATTTCATTCACTTTCCTTTTTTATTTTTTGAAATTCTCTCTATATATATGATTCTCAATGAAACCCGATTCAGTTAGAAGATTAAGAAAAAAATAATAATACGCAGCACTGAAGCTATCTATTCACTGGATCTTACTATTGTATTTTGTCCACCCTCTTTTCTATGAACACAATTCTCCGTCAAAAGTAGTTAAGAAATGAGAGAAAAAGTCCTTTTTCCGAAAGCCATTCAATTTTCACCTTCCATCAAAATGGCCATTACCGTTTCGGGTGGATTATCCAGCATTTGCCTCCAGCAACTGTTTAAAACAAACACCGATGCATTGTTATGCTGGTGATTGCATGAGGGCTTTTAGGGGAAAAATAGTCAAGAGAAGAAGTTTGGTTTTAAAAATAACTAGTGTAAGTTGACAAATCGTTTTGACACGTTTTTGTCAAATTTTCATTGTTGTCAACATGAGTGAATTTTGCAAGTGTTTCCCTTTCAGGGCTATTCAATAACTCTATTCGTGCACGAATGTTCTTGTTCCTTCAATCCCAGAATCTAAATCCTTTACATATTCATTGCAATGTGAAAGGATCAAGCAACGGGCGTTACGCCTACTGTGCATTCCTTCATAATATCCTTTCTACAATGAAACCTACGTTTTCTACCCATTAGTCTTTTCAATTTGCCCGCCATCTTGAAACTACGTTCTTTACAATTTGTCCGATATCGTGTAAGAATCTCTCTCTCTCTCTCTCTCTCTCTCTCTCTCTCTCTCTCTCTCTCTCTCTCTCTCTCTCTCTCTCTCTCTCTCTCTCTACAAGTAATCCGCCATCTGATAAGAACTCCGCTTTCTTTACGATGTTTCCGTCATATTTAATTGAAACTAGACATTTTAAAAAATTCATCTAACGTCTGTACGATCTATTTTCCTCACATTTTTTCGCTACCTTGAAAAATTCACTTTATTTACGAATAATCCACCCTCTTGAAATTTCAATCTCTTTACAATTACTATACCTTCTTTAAAATCCAATTATGATTACAAATTCTAGGATCATTTACATTTCGTGTTCTTGTTATCTCCTCTTTCAGACTATTGAATCTACCCTAGACATATTGAAATGTCCCTTTTTTTACCATAGGTAATTATGCTCCTTTGATATAAATGAGAATCCTTGTGTATCTCAAACAGGGTGTGGGTGGAGTGGATTGAATTCCTTCGTAAGGATTTTTACTATTTTATTTTCCAGAAAGGGACCTAATAACATGAGCCAACAGACTGCAAATTATGCTGAATTTTCTGTTTTGAATAAATCGTATAGTGACGTTTAGAGGAAATTTACCATTTTATTTCTAAACTTATGTCATTTTTGTTTTGATTTTTCAGATGCGGTGACAAAGGAGATTCTAATTAAACGGAAAAATTGCACTTGTATATAAAATAATGTATCAGAGATAATTTAATTGAATATTTTTCTGGAAATAAAATTTTTAATATTACAACATAAGGAATCTTAATTGTAAATATCTCTGAAATTTTCGAAGACAGGAAATTGAAATACTGAAAAATTTGCTTGAGTTTTGAAAACAAATGTGCAGGATATAATACAAATTGATTGAATTTAAATGATATACATAATAGAAATACAATTATCTTTTTATGGACTGCACCAACTTTCGTGAAAAAATCGATAAGTTAGTTTTACCAGTTATCCTTATTCAGTGAATTTTCAACATAATCCATTCAAAAATATTCAATTCATCGATTCAATAAATATAGATTTCCATGAACAATCATTCTTCTGATAAATTAGTTGTCAATAACTTTGATAATTATTTTTCTAATTTGCTTTTAGTTTTCAGAACCAACAATCTATTCAAGAGCTGTAAATAATCTGTGAATATTTATATTGCTGTTATTCCTTATATGCCTTTATTCCCTTTGGAAGGGGTGGCACCTTCTGGTTTCTACGCGACAGTTAATTGTTTGGTAAATGACGATATTGTATCCATTGTATTTACTCGAATAGATAATAAACAAATAATAAAATTTTCTAAATTTAATCCCTTTCGTTTTTCATTATCTATTTTGACCGTCTTACATAAAAAGAAAAAGAAAACGTTTTATGAATCAACTAAAACTAATTTATTTGTCTTTTTTACTGGAAAATAACATAAAATAGTAAGAAAAATTTAATTTGTATTTTTGATGTGTTTAATATCAATAGATTTTGTTCTGTCTCCCAATCTCGCTCACTTATCTTGCAGAATAAATCTAGTAAGGCAGCAGTGGGAACTCTGAGTGTTTATATTTTGATCTAATTTTTCTTTTTGAACATCAGCACTGCGGCAATTCTTTCCCCATGAACTAAACATAAATATTTCTCTATTAATTATCATTCTCGAATAAACAATAAAATTATGTATCTAAAGATCCAACAAAAGTTAAACATTCGCTTTATTAAGCCAAAGGTTTAACACCCACATCCTTTGCTAGAACATTTAAATCATTTCAGTTTCACATTTTCTCTCCCATCCTTTGATAATATTAGAGTCATGGATTAATGGAAGGACGGAGGGTGAAAAAATGGAAAGGATGTTGTTTTGTTTATTTGTTTGTGTGGACAAAATGTTACAGAAAATAAGTAACAATAAAGAACGCAGAAAATCGCGTTTCCAGTTTGCTATCAATTTAAAGATATGGATCAACTAAATTCATTGGCGTGGTAGAATGAATGAATAACTCATTTCTTTTATAAATAAAAGAATGAAGGGCCTTACTTGGAAAACCCATTGGTTGTTATTTTTCCTCTTCTAAAAACCAACCAGGAAAAGGAAAACAAAAATAAGCGGTGTTTATTGATCGCTGTGAAAGTTTTGACTTCAAATCTCAAAGGTTTTTCTCCAACTCTAAAACAAGTCAACTCTCAATCACTGCTAACAGACTCTGACACATCCCTTAAATTCTGTCAAGATTTTACTTTTCCCGGTAAACTTCTCCCGACACTACACTGGGTAAGCATGAACTCATACGAATTAGCCAAATTCAAATTCGCAAAAAGCATTGATTAGTTTACATCTTTTCAGAAAAATGGATGGTAACATACATTAATATAATATGAAGTGTTTTCTTGCATTACAGAAAAAATTATCTTTATTCACCATCATCTCCTACTACGCCTATTGAAGCAAAGGGGCTTAGTTAAATTCCGTCTCTATCCTGAGCTTTTAAATCAATACTTCACATTCACCATCTCCTACTTCATGTTTCATAGTCCTTAGCCATGTAGGCCTGAGTCTTCCAACTCTTCTAGGGCCTTGTAGCCCACTTGAAAGTTTGGTGAACTAATCTCTCTTGGGGAGTGAGTAGAGCATGTCCAAACCGTCTTCATCCACCCCTCCGCATGATCTCATCCAGGCACTCAAGTAATTTCTCTTACAGTTTCATTTCTAATGCTGTCCTGCCATTTACCTCCCAATATTCTTCTGAAGGCTTTGTTCCGAAATTTACCAAATCTGTTCGGTATTGTCTCATTGTCTTACCATGCCTCACGTCCTTCAGGTAACACCGATCTCACTCAACTGATATAGAGCCTGATTTATAAGTATAATTTCAGGCGATTTGATTTCCAAATTTTACTCAACCTAGCCATTGTTTGATTTTTTTTTCGTATTATTTTCTTGCCATTTCCTTATAAAAAATAGTGTTTTTCATTAATTTTTTCACAAAAATATTTAACACTACATCCAAACAGGTCCTTTGTTTCATGATTATATTCTTACAAAATGCCTCTACAATGATCGACACCATATTACCATCATTTTTTTTTTTTTCATTTTACTTAAGTAATAATTTATTTGTATCAAGGTTAGAAATATGCCAACAGCAAATCACAGCTTGATGAGATTTTGAGATAGCAATAAAAATTAATTATAAAATACTCAAGATACCATCACATAAAAGGTCTTAAAAGATCTTCTGAAAAATTATGAACGATAATAAGTGGTACGAAGCTTTTCGGACTTGCGACCTTTTATTAATGATGAAACATTAAGCTGCATAATAAACAAAAACATTCCTCGAATAATAAATGACAGTTTTCGACTTCTATTCCAAGGAAATCTTACCTTGACATAGATTGATTGATTGATTTAAAGTTTTCAGGCGACCTTAGCTAATGGAAATATTATAGATTCATCTCTCTCGCGATGCATTGAAGGTCAAACAGTGAGGGTTGTTTTCTCGGCGATTATATTCGGAATATAGGACAAATTTGGAGGATTTGCGAGAAAAAGAGGAAAAGAAACTCTGTTTTTTATCATTGCTGTGCATGATATTCAAGCTTTGCACACATACACACATACACACACACACACACACACATATAAATATATATATATATATATATATATATATATATATATATATATATATATGTATATATATATATATATATATATATATATATATACATATATATATATATATATATATATATATATATATATATATATATATATATATATATATATATATAGGCATATATATAAATATATAAATATATATATATATATATGTATATATATATATATATATATATATATATACATGAATATATATATATGAGTATGTATAAATATATACATATATATATATATATATATATATATATATATATATATATATATATATATATACATATATGTATGTGTATATATATATATATATATATATATATATATATATATATATATAAATGTATATATATATATGTATATATATATATATATATATATATATATATATATATATATATATATATGCATACAAACATATATATATATATATATATATATATATATATATATATATATATATATATATATATATATATATATATATATATATATATATATACACAGTACATATATGCATGTCGATTTGTGTGTAATGAGAATGACAGATAATAGATGGACATTATGAGTAACATAATGAGTAACTGGAGATTGCTAACAAGGCAGGGGAAGCAGGAGAAAACAATGGATTGATGAGCTAAGAATATATATATATATATATATATATATATATATATATATATATATATATATATATATATATATATATATATATATATATATATATATATATATATATATATGTA
>NC_090727.1:184834330-184841830 GCF_036898095.1 Palaemon carinicauda
ACGCCCACTCAGGACGAGATCCTCAAGTTAGGCTTGAATATCCATCTTATATCTCGCCCCAGACCCACTGACAACAGTCTAGACGTTCAACTCCTGATCGACTCCATACTCAACCAACAAGAGAGGGGCACCCTCCAAATTACTGATGCTTTCCAGACCACCTGCTTGTGGAGCCTGTCACAGACCATGGCCAGTACACTAGTGGTAAAGCGGTAATGTTTCCAGACCCATGATGGCCATACCATCAAGGAACTCCGGAAATAAGCTAATTTTACTGTCCAGAGAACTGACACGACTTCGTCCTCATTAATATTCAGGATTACTGCTCTATAATCAGCCAATACCGTACACTGCCGTATCAACTAGACAAGCGACTCAAATCTCTCTTCACTACGTACTGTATGTACCTGACAAACACAGCATGGCCTCTTATGTGGATTTGCAGACTACCATCAAAGGACATACCAGCGAAGAAATCATTGCTTCATTCATTGTCGAATCCCTTTTTACTATTGTTCCAGTGGATGAGACCATCGAACTGATTCTAGATGAGTTTGGAATCAGTATAATCAGACTATGAATATCTTGTTGATGTAATAAGAGAGTTTATAATAACATGTACATAAAAGGACAATAAAGACTATAAAACCTGTGACTCATATCATATGGTACTACAGCCACAAATTTCGACACTGGGGTCACATGTGTTTGCGATGACCCTTAATGACCTTAATATGGATCAAACAGAATCTCTCTCTCTCTCTCTCTCTCTCTCTCTCTCTCTCTCTCTCTCTCAGCCAGCGATTTGAGAGAAAAGTGTCTACAAACCGACTAGGTGGGACGAACTTTAGCATTCCCCAAAACCTTGACTGCCACAGTTCATCTAGACAGAGAGAGAGAGAGAGAGAGAGAGAGAGAGAGAGAGAGAGAGAGAGAGAGAGAGAGAGAGAGAGAGAGAGAGAGAGAGAGAGAGAGAGTATAAAATAGTATATTTTTTCCTCGCAGATGACATATAAATTCAACCATCATAAGTACCTGCACTAATAAGATTTTCCTACAATTCAAATTTTCCATTTCGAATGAAAACAAAAACGATAAGTAACTCTTGTGGAGTTTGCTTTTTTAGCGCTCCCAATGCTTCCCTTTTTAATTAATTTTTTCTCTTCAAGTAAAATTTTCTTCTCTTTTCAAAATGAACCAAAAAGGAAAGTATTTGTTGAAACAATCAGCTTTGGTTTATTAAAAAGTTTAAATGTTTTAATGTCGTTCGAGAATAATATACTGTCGACATTGGATTATATAAGTGTGAACAAATGCATATGATTTTTTAAATACGCAAATGAATTCGGAATCATTATTTTAACATTTATCTATATTTTCTGAACAACAACGTTGTTATCCAAATGCATTGTGAATACAAAAAAGATGAAAAAGCCATTAGAGGAATAATAAAGAACCACGTCTCCCCAGTGGATGAAAACACAGAAGTCAAGCTGACTACTTATTATCATACCACCAAAACGAAGTCTCTCATCATGAGGAACAACGCAGCTCCGCCTACTCAGGACATACTTAGACAGACCAACGTGGTCTACTCCTACATATGCCTTGTTCCAGGATGCTCTGAACGTTACATAGGAATGACCACTGTGAGTTTGTCCAAGAAAATGTTCTGTCACATTCAACAAGGTGCCATAAGAGCTCATGGCCTTCATGTCCACAACAACAACATTAAACATGAGGAAATAATCATGGACACTAAGATCATCGCAACCCAAGCGTATGTAGGTGTATCCCAAGCAGTTGCAGGTCAGCTACCAACACCACAGTACTTAAAAAGGAATATACGAAATGCAAGAAATGTATCTGCACAAGTTCCTGCAAATTCAGTTAGTTTACTCGAGTTAAGCATCTCCCCCCACCCCCAAATATAGGATAACACATTCACATCAGCCATTTCTTCTGTTTGACAATGATGATGGATCAGACAGGATTCAACTGGTATGCAGATGGGACGTTTAAAACAACTACACCTTTATTTCATCAACACTACTCAATACATGGTATCGTGAATAAAGACGTTTTGCCTCTTGTTTTTATTTCAATGGCCAACAAAACTGAGGAGATTTATAATAAGCTTTAGTCAGAACTAAAAGGTTTAGAGCCAACCTTATCACCATTTTTAATGGATGTTGCATTCTTTTTTTTTTTAAATGAATGAATGAATAAATTAATTAAGAACTATAATAAAAATCTGAATTAAAAAATATGTATATATATATATATATATATATATATATATATATATATATATATATATATATATATATATATGTGTGTGTGTGTGTGTGTGTGTGTGTGAGTGTGTGTTCTAAAATATATCATAAAACTCTTATTGAAAATATACTATTATAAAACCATAAAAGCAACTATAACTTGTAAAATACATCTATTTTCTTTAAAAAGTTTACGAGGGAATCTACTGGGCAATTATCGTCTTTTTAAAATAAGACTGGCGTCAAACAGCTAATAGTTCTCAAAGTCGAACAAAAAATTAAAAGCTTATTTAAAACCCTATTAATACTATAGTCTATTTTCTATAGCGGTGCATATTTGCACCCACTCACAGGGGTGCCCTTTTAGCTCGGAAAGGTTCCTGATTCCTGATTGGACGGAAGTATTTTTGTCCGAACACCTTCATTGTTCTCGAATAATTAACAAGTAATGTGAATCGAAACTTATTTATTAACCTATATTTCTCCATCAGATATATGTTAAGTCAATAAACAATGTGAAAGAATAAATATATTATAAAAAATCGTCTTGGTAAGTCTAAATTTAATAACACAATCCGCCGAAGTCAACGACAGCAGCTTGTTTTCGGATGCACGCTTTGTAATTTTGTAATTTTTCACATATTTTAACGCAAATTGGGATAAATTACACTCGGCATAAGTTAAACATGTTATTATAAATTTTCTTTGAATACCAGAATTTACTTAAATCATGGAATTAATAAAACCCGATATTTGTGAAAACTTATGGGGAGGTGAAAGAACAGCCTGTAGCGGCCTGGCGGGAAAACGATCCCTTCTGACTTGTAGACGCAGTTTTTTTTTTTCTTTCGTATTAAAGTTCGGCCTATTCCTTTCAGTTTAAATAGTCTTGCATTGTCTCTCTTCGTATTATTTTGCTTAGTATTTTCCCACATTCCTGTTCCTCACATAATATCTATCTGTGTTCCCTGATATCCCTTCTTTCATATAGGCCTATGTGATATCCGCAGTACGATTCCTTATGTTTTGTAGCTTACGTCAGTAAGCATGTAAATAATAATAACATAAATTTTATGCTGTGTAGAAAGTATAACCTATTCTGTAAACCTGAAATTAAGCATAGTATTTTATCTTTATTCCCGCCTCTACACTATTTTAATGAGACTAGCACGCGCTTCCCTTCAAGCCATCACTTTCGACCGAGGATAAGAAATAAGGAATCGTAGTGCGGATATCCCATTTATGAAAGAAGTGATATCGGGAAAATAGATAGATATTAGGTGAGGAACAAGAATGTGGGAAAATAATAAGCAAAATAATACGAAGAGAGACAGTGCAAGACTATTTATACTGAAAGGAATAGGCCGAACTATATTACGAAAGAAAAAAAAAAAACTGCGTCTACAAGTCAGAAGGGATCGTTTTCCCGCCAGGCTGCTACAGGCTGTTCTTTCACTTCCCTATAAGTTTTCACAAATATCGGGTTTTGTTAATTCCATGATTTTGGTAAATTCTGGTATTCAAAGAAAATTTATAATAACATGTTTAACTTATGCCGAGTGTAATTTATCCCAATTTGCGTTAAAATATGTGAAAAATTACAAAATTACAAAGCGTGCATCCGAAAACAAGCTGCTGTAGTTGACTTCGGCGGATTGTGTTATTAAATTTAGACTTACCAAGACGATTCTTTATAATATATTCATTCTTTCACATTGTTTATTGACAAAACATATATCTGATGGAGAAATATAGGTTAATAAATAAGTTTCGATTCACATTACTTGGTAATTATTCGAGAACAATGAAGGTGTTCGGACAAAAATACTTCCGACCAATCAGGTATCAGGAACCTTTCCGAGCTAAAAGGGCACCCCTGTGAGTGGGTGCAAATATGCACCGCTATAAAAAATAGACTATAAATATTTATTTTTCCTTTTTAAAATAAAAATTTTCTTGGTTAATATAAAGACAACCAAAAAAATCAATAATGTATAATCTTTAAAAATTCAAGACGATGAAATTACAGACGATGTGATATATTGCGATGTATTTTTAATGCAGTGAAAATGCATCAGATGTAATTACCATGCGATGTAATTACCATGATGTAATTACCGCGATGAAATTACGGCGATGTAGTTACAGTGAATCCTCCAGATAGCAGGAGACTTCGAATACTTGAAGCTCTACTCATACAGAGAGAAACCCCGGCACTTGATACTACCCAGGAAATGTTCCTTCTTCCCTCCAGTTGCAGGAACAATACACTGAGAAGTAACCCTACCAAGCATGACATCTCTAACCAAGACAAGTCTACCCATTAAGACACCACCAACGAAGACAGAGCAACAGGACAGCCTGCTTAGTCGGTATACCCTCTCGGCAAGCATTCCCAAATATCAGAGCCCAGCTGTCGGAGGACAAAATGGAGACTCATCATGCATGAGTGAGCAGGCTTAGCCAAAGAAGATTCGCAATCCTATCCTCCTCACTATTCACTCCACCCGTAAAGGCCTAGGAGGCCAATGTAAATCCACCGCCTCTCTGCCTAAGCCAGAATTACCATATTTAAGGACATCGTTTCCACCACCCTAGCCTGAGGAAGGGACACAGCACTCACGAAACACGTAGCTTGTTCCCTGTATTCTTTTACCCGACTTGTAACTTTTATTTAACTTGTAAACTTTACTACAAAACCTTGATTCGCTAATTATTCCTGAATTTGAAGGATGACTTTTGCCCCATTACTGGCTGTATGCAGCAATTAGGAAAAGAATATAATAAGAGAAATTGAGAAGACAAAGTATAAGATCAATGCAACTGAGGCAGCCATCATTCTTAACAAAACTATTATTATTATTATTATTATTATTATTATTATTATTATTATTATTATTATTATTATTATTATTATTATTATTATCATTATTATTTCAATTAGCTGGGCTACAACCCTAGTTGGAAATGTAGGATGCTATAACCATATGGGCTCCAACAATAAAAAACAGCCCAGTGAGAAAAGGAAAAAAGGGAAATAAATAAACTAAAGTAGAAGTAATGAGCAATTAAAATAAAATATTCCAAGAACAGTAACAGCATTAAAATAGTTCTTTCATACGTCAACTATAAACAAATATATTTATTTGTCTGTTGAAAATAAATACATTTGCTGTAAGTTTCAACTTTTGAAGTTTCATTGATTCAATTACTAAATCCGGTTTTGTAGCATCTGGTTATGTGACTTTGACAGAAAGTAAAAGTTTGTCAAAAAGAAAAAAAAATGACAGGAGTTTATCCGGAGCAAATGGACTGAGATGACTTATTATCTTTAAATGTACAGGTAAAATTATCTTTCTCTAATTAACTTTTACCTTCACTTCAATTGTTTTCTTCTCGTTACTTCTTTAATACTTTTATTTCCTATAAACTTTACAAGAACCTTTAAATAGTACAGATGTGAATATTGACCAAGATGTTATTCTGTTAAGATTGAAAAAAAAATAACTATAATGCAAAGTCAGATTGTTCTGAAAGTCTGGCTATTTCAAATAATTTCTTTTTTTGTAAGTCATATACTTTTTTTTCTGTAAATCCCTGTATTCATTTTTATTTATTCACAAACTTTGTGTGTATTATTTTTTAGTTCACGCAAAAGAATAAAAAAATATTTGGGGATCCATTCATATTGCTGTGTAAGTCACGAATTACTCTAAATTCTTCTCTATACTTTGATTATGATTATTGTTGCTTCAAAAACGTCTATAAATAAAATAAAAAAAAAAATCTCTTGCAAGAATAAGATAGAATCTACTTTACGACATATGAGGCTTGAAATGACGCAAGTTTCTTTTGTGTTAAAAAGAAATCACAGCCCAAATAATGGAAACCTATAATTATTTAGAAAAATTATTGAAATAATTTTGCTATGAAAAAATGTTTGAAACAAAAGTGTTTATCAATTTCCGTATATTATGCCAATTAATTCCATTTGAAAATGATGAAAAACCATTTCACTACAATTTCTGGTTGATGGTTTAAGCTCGGCCAAATACATTTCCGGTTTTAGATCTCAATCAAAAGAAAGTACAGTTTTTCACTTATCAATTCCCGAATGAATATTGTTGATTTCTGTTCATTGCGCAAATGTTTTCCCTTTTTCAATTGTTCTCATGAAAGATGATTCTGCAGAGGAGAATATGTTTCCAGCTTCATAATCTATCAACGTTTTAATTAACGACTAATGGACTAATACGGGATACCGTCTTTCTAATTCGTTATGTATTATTCTACTGTTAGTAGGAGCTAGATTTCGCATGTTTACATTGGCGTGAGTGAACTTACATCTCTCTTTTAAGTAATTTTGAACCTAATAGGAATGAATGATCAGAATTTATTCTCAGACTGATCTAATTTTTTTTTAGGTCTTGAAGTGTTCATTAGTTAAAACTACATATTTAACATGTTCTGATGGCAATCTTTACGACTATGACCTCTTTGCCAAATTTTCAATTTGATCTTTTCTGATCGTGAACTTTTTTATTTATTTGTGTGTTCTTCAGGATCGAGGCTTTTCTGACCAATCTCCGATCGTAACCTTTTACGTAATATGGATCTTCAACTTAACGGACAGCCAATACTTTTCAAAGAAGATTCCTTACTTGAAAGAGGTACCAACTACTTTACTGAGGAAAGGCCAGACTTGAGAACCAGGACTTCATCTGGTCAATAATTCTTAGGTCTTTTAACATTATGCCTAACTTCCTCCCGCAGCACGTTAAGTAATCTAAATAAATGATAAAAATAAATACATATTCATTCTATATCCAGTTGAATCTAGAAACGCCGAGCAACCCATCCCCCCTAAAATCAACCACCAAACCTGACCCCAGAGGATAAAAAGAAACCAGGAAGCTCCGTCCGTCTTCAAGTGAACATTAAATGTAACGAAAGGAGACAGTAAGCTGAGGTAAAACAGCTTTTGGGACTTGCTGTCGATCGCTAAGGTAAACGATTGGTAAAATTCTCTTCTCCTCCTCCGCCTTCACCTTCCTTTTCTTCTTCTTTTTTCTTTCTTCTCCTTTTGATGGAGTGAAGGCTGTGGGACCAAAACCTTTCCAGCACAAGAAATGTAAATCTATTTTGCCTCCAGAGAATCTTTATTATTATTATTATTATTATTATTATTATTATTATTATTGTTGTTGTTGTTGTTGTTGTTGTT
>NC_090727.1:184849330-184869330 GCF_036898095.1 Palaemon carinicauda
AAACCCCATGAAAAATGAGCACACAAAGTCTTAGAGGGCTTGACAGAAATAAAAGAGAACTGAGCAGATATTACAATAGTTGAATTGTCAAATAAAAGAGTAGTGTTAGGAAGTTATTCTGAGTGTGAATTAGAGTTATGTGAAATTTTTAATGATGGGATCTTGGAAGCCGCAACTCCAGCCCACATAGACGAATGCACTTAGAACTGGGCTATGCAAGTACAAAACCTATGTCTGCCACATTATCAACCTGTGGTTAGTAATATTGTTAATAATTATCCTGATATAATTGCAATAGGAGACGAGCCACCTAGGATTGATCGCTCTCCATTTAGCACTGAAATGGTACAAGAGAGCCGATCAGCTCAAGGCCTTATAAGGTACCCATTCATTTACAGTGGGAAATAGAAAGGGAAATTAGTAAATTAAGGGAGCAAGGGATTATTGAGGAGAGCAAATCCCCCTGGGCTTATCCAATTCTATCTGTTAGGAAAACGGATGGGTCGGTAACATTGTGTTGATTATAGGAAGTTGAATGCAGTCAATAAAGACAAAACCTTTCCACTGCCCTCGATCGAAGAATTACTAGTGGAAGTCCAAGATAGTAAATACTTTACAACTATCAATTTAAAATCTGGATACCATCAAACACACATTCAGGAAGACAGTAAAAGCAAAACGGAATTTATAGCTAACGATCCACTATTTAGTTTAATTTTCTTCCCTTCGGTGTTAAAAATATTCCCAGTAATTTTTCTAGAGTAATGATGGCAGTGTTGTCTCCCTTAATTGGCCATAATGATCTTGTTTATCTAGATGATATCATAATTACAGGTAAAATGGCAGAAGAACGTAATAACAATATTCGTAAAGATTTAGAAGAATTGCGCCGTATTGAATTAAGATAAATTCATCAAAATGCACATTTTCCTGTAAGTAGGTCAAATTTTTAGGTTAAATAATAACACCAGATGGTATCCAACCCTGCCCCAGTAAAGTAGAAGCTATTAGAAATTTCCCGAGGCCATGTACCTCTAAAGAAGTAGCTTGGTTATTTGGGCTCGCTGGGTATTACCGTAGCTTTTGGAGAGATAACGAGACCCTTAGATACTTTAAAGAAAACCAAAAGTAACAAATTGTGGAGTAGAAGAAGAAAGGGTCTTTAACCATTTGCAAGCTGCCTTAACTAGTAATGAGTTACTCACATATACTAGATTTGGTTGCCTGATTTTAGTGAATCACATGCGAGTAGCGTAGCTATTGGTGCCGTGATTTCACGAGATGATATGAATAGAGAAAGACCCACTTGTTTTGCTTCTAAGGCATTAACATGGACAGGAAAGAATTATAATACATTCGATCGTGAGGATTTGGGTATTCTTTGAGTTCTACAGAGGCATCGGTTCTTTTTATTAGGTCAGCCGATTGAGTTGCAAAGTGATCATCGTCCCTCATGGGACTCATTTTACAAAGGAGACTTGACATCTTGTAACGACAACATCCTACAACCCTTTTAGAGCTCTTTTCAGAATTGTACACATTCTCTGTAAATATCTTGTAAATACTGTTTATGCATTTAGGCACAGAATTATCTGCCTTTTACTTTTATGAATGATTCATTATTATAGGTCAAGCGTGGGTTTTTATATTAATTATAATGTCAATGTCAGAAAACATAAAAGCCCCGCATTTCTCACCTGTTACCGGTTGGTCAGTCACCTGCCCAGCATAGGTCAATGTATTCGACCCGTCTCAGGAAGAAAGCATCACTCAGCTATGGTCTGTCTCTCGTACCTCACAACTGATAACCTCGGAGTTTTCCCTTAACGGACTTACAACTGCGATTTCCAAATAAATCATTTGGCCTTGTGACTCCACTTACCCCAATGCCACTAACAGTCTCATTCAGTGCAAATCACTTTGCATTCTGGCGTTTCCAAAAGCAGTTTTTGTCTCAGCAATTAATGACTACTAGGCTGCTAAATATGGTTCACAACTGAGTTTCTGAGTGTGAGGTCAGAGGCCACACTCAGACATCAACATTACATCGCCCCTCGCAACCGAAGGGCACAAAATGATAATCATACAAGTAATGCACACAGCCACTTAGATGTAGACAGGACATAAGTTACAGCTGCCTCCATTCACAACGGAAGCAGCGATTGTATGGTTTCAGTGTGCCGAGTCCCACTTCAGGTTGGCAAACATCACTGATGAAATAAGAAAGTCGGACATGGTGAAGGTAATGCTGACACCAGCCAAATTTAAAAGAGTTTCCTCCTGGCTGAAACAGAGGGCGGGCCCCATGAGGTACAGCAACCTAAAGAAGAAACTGATGAAGGCCTACGACCTCCCAGTACCCCTGAGGGCCCAGCGCACCCTCGACCTGATGACAACACCCCTCGGCGAGATCCGTCCCTCAGCAGTTGGGGAGTACTGATGGACCTCCTCCAGATGAACAAGCTCGACCAGAATGGGCGGCCTAAGGAAATAAGCCTGTCTAGGGAGATCTTCCACCGTCACCTTCCTCAAAGCATCCACACCCTGTTGGAGGGCGCTGAGGACCTGGACATACAATCGTTGGTCACGAAGGCCGACAAACACCACCTGGCCGCACAGACTACCAGATACACCGCCACCCCCCTCCGTCAACGCTGTCACGGAGGAGACAGAAGAGTAGCTGGCAGAACCAGACGAGGTCGGGGTCAACGTGATCCACAGCGGGAGACCACAGTACTCTCGCCAAGGCCCACACAGCAATGATAGCACCAGCAACGTAAGTAGTGCCCCCAGCTGGAACAACGGCAAGCACTAGGTGGGCGACAACTCCTACAAGAAACCATGGAGCTGGCAAGGTCTGATCACATGGGCTTCTACATCCTCAACGTCAACTCAAGAAAAAGTTTCTAGGTGGATACCGGTGCTATGGTGTCCACGTTCCCGCCTTCAAAGGACGACCATGGCGTCCCATCAGACGACAGGGCCGCCGTGGTTGCAGCGAACGGCAGCCCTATCATCTGTTACGGGATGAGGATTTCCATCGTGGGCCGGGATTACTGTGGGTTTTTCCTGATCGCATACGACACTGTGTCTCTCAAGGGCGCCGACTTCCCCCCTTACCCCAGACCGCTGTTAGATGTTCGTCACAAACGACCAGTTGATCAGACAACCTACCGGTCCCACCATCTCTCCAGCAGGCTTAGCCTTCCCAGGGTGTGCTCAGTTACGCCCCACGAAATGGGCCGCCTGATACCCCCATCTCGCTACAGAGACTAACATTTATATTTATGTTGTACCCATTAATTTCTTTCAATACAATCACTAAAATATTCCCCTTGTAATAATTATCATGAAGGGGAGTAGCTGTAAGGACACCGTCCTACAACCTTTGTAGCACTCTTTTCAGCATTGTATATATTATCTGTGAATATCCTGTAAATATTGTTTATGCATTTAGGTGCAGAATTATCTGCCCTTTATTTTTATGTATGATTCATTATTATATGTCAAGTGTGGGCTTTTATATTGATCATAATGTCAATGTCAGAAAACACAAATGCCTCGCATTTCTCACATATTCACGGACGGTCAGTCACCTGCCCAGCAGGTTGCTACTTTACCGTCCGCGTAGGTTAAAGTATTCGACCCATCTCAGGAATAAAACATCACTCGGCTATGGTTTATCTCTCATACCTCACAATCTACACAAGCAGAATGGATTGAAAGAGTTTAACATAAAGGGATTTGACCACGTAGAAGGTAAAGCTAAGAAGGTAGCTGATACCCTCTCTAAAGATGCAGTAATAGGAGTAACAACTAGGCCAAAAAAGAGGAATGAAAAGCAAATCAAAATATTGAGGGGGCCCATCGAAATAGACAACGGGATGTGAATTCACACGTGGAACAATCAGGAAATGAGATCAACGAGTAAGAGAGAGAGAGGGGGGGGGGGGATTAGGGGATATGTTGGCAGAGAGAGAGAGAGAGAGAGAGAGCCTTACCTTATTGCCTTATTTTTTGTTTGGGTTCCCCCAGGTCCCTCAGTGTGAGGCACCTCGTATATCCACCAGAGAGTTGCTAATGCATCTTCCAGTGTATTTTGCATCTTCCAATCTTGGATGGTCTGGGATGCATCTTAGGTATTTATCGAGCTTATTCTTAAACACATCTACACTCACTCTTAATATGTTTCTTAGATGAGCTGGCAGCACATTTAAATAGTCACTGCATTATCGATGCTGGTGTGTAGTGGATTAATGTCCTGTGCGCCTTCCTTAGTTTTCCTGGTATATTTTTTGGCACTATTAATCTACCTCGGCTTGCTCTTTCTGATATTTTTAGCTCCATGATGTTTTCAGTAATTCCTTCTATTTGCTTCCATGCTTGTAGCGTTCTCTTTTCCTTTCTAGACTGTATAGTTTTAAAATTTGCAGTCTTTCCCAGTAGTCAAGGTCCTTAACTTCTTCTATTCTAGCAGTATAGGACCTTTGTATACTCTCTATTTGTGCAATATCCTTTTGGTAGTGTGGGTACCATATCACATTGCAGTACTCGAGTGTACTACGTACATAAGTTTTGTGAAGCATAATCATGTCTTCAGCTTTTCTTGTTTTAAAGTGTCTGAATAACATTCCCATTTTTGCTTTACATTTAGCCAACCGTGTTGCTATTTGGTCGTTGTATAACATATTCCTATTTAACATTACACCAAGGTCTTTAATTGTTTCCTTGTTTGTGATTATCTCGTTATTAGGTCCCTTGTATGCATATACCATTCCTTCTCTGCTTCCATAATTCATTGATTCGAATTTATCGGAGTTAAATATCATCCTATTTATCTCCCCCCATTCATATATTTTGTTTAGATCTCTTTGTAGTGAGTTCCTATCTTCATCACAAGTAATTTCTCTACTTATTCTTGTGTCATCGGCGAAACTTCTCACTACAGAGTTTTCAACATCACAGTCTATGTCTGATATCATAATAACAAACAGCAGTGCAGCTAATACCGTACCTTGTGGCACGCCAGATATTACCTGAGCTTCATCCAATTGCTCGTCATTTGCAACCACTATCTGTTTTCTGTTTTGCAGGAATTCTTTTACCCATTTTCCTATCTTTCCCCCAATATTATGCTTTCTCATTTTTTTCTCTAATATATTATGGTCTACCTTGTCAAAGGCTTTTGCAAAATCTAGATAGATCACATCTGTGTCTTTTTCATTTATCATATTTTTGTATATGTTTTCATAGTTTGCTATCAGTTGGGTTTGTGTACTTTTGCCGGGCACAAAACCGTGTTGACCTATATTAAACAAATTATTTTTGACCAAATGATCCATTATTTTCTTTTTTATTACCCTCTCATACACTTCCATAATATGTGATGTTAGACTAACAGGTCTATAATTGCTTGCCTTTAGTCTTGATCCACTTTTGAAGATAGGGGTTATATAAGCTAATTTATGTTTAATATATATCTCGCTCATATCTACACTTTGTCTTAGCAGTATTGCATGCGGCTTCGCGATAGTGTTTGCAGTTTTTTTTTAACAAAATCGCTGAAACTCCATCTGGTCCGACTGCTGATCCATTTTTAATTTCGTTTATAGCCTTGACAATATGTGCTTCATTAATATCTATATCCGTTAGATATTCAACATTTTCTTCTCTCATTTCTGTTTCATTATTCTCATTCGCAATTTTTGGCGTGAACTCACTCTTATATTTTTCTGCTAATATATTGCATATTTCCTTTATTTCATTCGTTAGCCGTCCTTCAATTCTTAGAGGGCCTATTTCTAATCTCCCTTTATTCATCTTTTTTTGCATTGGAGTAAAGTACTTTGTTTTTTCTTTTTTTATATTTTGAAGTGTCCTTTCTTCTAAGTCCCTTTTTTCATTTTCTTTTGACTGTATAATCTTTTGTTCTGCACTTTCTATCTTACATTTTATTTCCATCATTTTCCACACATTTTTTTCTTTTGCAAGATTTTTCTTCCACTTTCTAATTATCTGAAATAAGATCCTTCTTTCTCTTGGTATGCATGTCATTTGTTTATTGATTTTCTTCGGTACATATTTTTCAACAATTTTCTCCAGTATTTTGTACAGTATGTCCGTATTTACCTGTATATTATCACTTACAAACACATTTTTCCATTCTTTATTCAGTTCTTCATTTATTTCTGACCATGTGTGTGGGTGGCAGAGGTTATAAATAGGGGTGTCCAGAATGAGTGCACCTGATGATGCAAGTGTGATTAACCTAGGAAGTTGGGACATAAAGGAAGTCCGAGACAGACAGAAAAAAGAGGAATGAATGGAAAGAGTGTGAGCAGTGATTAAAGGGGAGTCAGATAGTTACCCATCACTTCTAATTGTACCTTGTGAGAATTTTTTTTTCTTTATAGAGAATGATATCTTATAATGTGCTTATGATTAATCGAGCCATCCACATTGTACATGCGAGTCCGTATGCAAGGCATTTGGGGACTGATAGAACATTCAGGAGAGCACGTGAATCCTTTTGGTTAGGAATGAAAAAATCTATAAAAAGGTATAAAAAATGTTGCCGAATTATACAAGTGAGCAATACCATGTCCATAAATCTCTTAAGGAGAGTAATGAGCACCAATGAGAGGTTTTTGAAAAGAGCTAATGAAAACCACGGCTCAAGGTATGATGGACGGCTCAAAACCCCACTGGTACAGGTATTTGTGGGTGATCGTGTGTAATCAAAATGATTACAACCTAGGAAACATAAACTAGAACCAGCGTATTTGGGTCCGTACCGAGTAAAGATGGTGAAATCTAACACAGTAGTGACAAATAACATTATTAATGGAGCAGTGTCTGAACATCATCGGGCACACATCAATGTGGTTCTGGAAGAGGTAGTTTTCAAGCGTCAATCAGTTTACCCACTTACCCCTACATGCTCGACATTCCCCGAATTGAATAAAATATTTTTTTTTACTGTTGTTGTTATTTCTAAATATAAAATTTCGTTTTGAATTACTTTAAAGGCTTGTTCTGGATGTTATGCAAATCATAAGTAAGTGATATGTTTGTGGTTGTCTTGCAAATATAACTAAAATTTGTATTATTTGAAAGTATAAGAATTTGAAATGTTAATTCTTTTCTAAACCATAAAATTCATTTAGCCTTGTTTGATTGACGTAAAAAAAAGGGGAATAACTAAATATTTCTTTCGTTTCTGTTATACTAAAATGTGACTGAGAAATATTTCTTCAAATTCATATGCAACTTTATGTATTTCATAATCATAAATACTTTATTTTGATCTATGCAAAGGAACCTTAATTTGTATTGATTTTTTGTAGGTCATACTACTATTTCAAATAATATACAGATAGTTTTGTGACTAATTAAGGATTAATAACTATAGAACCTATATAATTTAAATGTCGACACTTTAGCATATAATAGTCTTCAATAGTTTTTATATGGATACGTAAAACAGCCCACACGATGATATATAAAAAATAATTGAAAAAAATATATTGTAGCATAGCTACTTCTATCTTATTACAACAATGGGCAACCCATGTCATTAGTCTAGTTATAAGTGTGTGTGTCTTTATGTGAGTGTGTTTGTGTTTGTGTGTGTGTGTGTGTGTGTGTGTGTGTGAGAGAGAGAGAGAGAGAGAGAGAGAGAGAGAGAGAGAGAGAGAGAGAGAAATCTCTGTTTACGAAGAAAGAGTTGATGGTTCAACGGTCCCAGTGGTTTCCATTGTTTCGAACAGAGAAACAGAGGTTAAAACTCGCTTCCTTTATATCAATATACAGTTTGCTGCATTTAGGGAGGCCGAAGGAGTATACCCGTGGGATTGGGGGATTCTTTCAGGGAAGGACGAAAGGACGAAGGTAAGAACCCAAAGAGATAATCCTCGATAGCATCCTTTTTTCTTCCTTTACTTAATATTCAAACTTTTACACGATCTATCCCAGTCTCTCTCTCTCTCTCTCTCTCTCTCTCTCTCTCTCTCTCTCTCTCTCTCTCTCTCTCTCTCTAAGACGTAGAGAGGCTACCACTAATTTCTAGAATCCATTGTCTCTCTTCATGTCAACAGCGAAATTAGTACTACTGAGCTAATAGTCAACTGTTGAAGGTTGCAGATTATGGTGGACAAAAAACAACAACAATGTAAGCTATTATTGTCCTATATTGAGAGAGACAAGAGCCGTGATGGAAGCTCAGCCCCACTGGAGAGATCAGAATTAGCCTCGGGAACTAGAAACAAACGCCTTCAAGAGGATATATCATGTTTTCCGTTCCAAAACAGGACTCATGTGATACAAATAACTTCAGAAATGAAAATTATTCCTGTTATTGGAGCCGTATATTGGCCGTAATGTCACTCTTTTATTAGTTTAGATGAGGCAATATTGAGGATATCGCTTTATTTTGTAAAATCGGAGATAGGTAGAACATTATTTGATTATCTTATTTGTTTTTGGATTATTTCTGTATAAACAGATTTGAAGCAAGAAATTTCTCATAATGTGAAATATATCATATCTTCGGCTTTAATCAAACCTAACTTATAATATTCTCTGCTACTTTTATTTAACACATCAATTACCTCCGCTAAGAGGTTATGCGATCGAGTCGGTTTATTTATTTATGTCAAAACTACTCGAAGGTTTTTGACGAAATATTCATCCCAAATAGATTTCAGGTCAAAGACGACCTCATTAAATTTTGGAGATGATCCGGATCCTGATTCTAGATTAGGATTTGTATTTTTCGCCATTCTAATATAACGCCAAAACTACTCGACAGATTTTGAGGCAATTTTCACCACAGATAGATCTATTCTTTCCACATTCTCCTCTGTCCTCATATACCTTACCCACCAATATTACCAAACAATTCTTCTTTGATTAAGGTGTTAACTACTGCACTTTAATCGTTCAGAGGCTACTTTCTGGGAGAGGGATACCAAAATCGAACAACTGTTCCCTAGTCGCTAGCCTCTAGCCTCTGTACCATGATCTTCCACTGTCTTGGGGTAGAGTTCTCTTGCTTGAGGCTACACTCGGGTACACTATTTTATCTCAGTGCTCTTCGTCTTAATTTTTTGAAGTATTTATAGTTTATAAACAAAAGAATTATTTGGATGTTGTTATTGTTTTTAAAATATCTTATTTTAATTGTCCATTACTGCTCCTATATTTCATTTTCTTATTTCCTTTCTTCACTGGGCTATTTTTCACTTTTGGAGACCTTGGCCTTATAGCATCCTGCTTTTCCAACTAGAGTTGTAGCTTAGCAAGTAATAAAAAATGATAATAATAATATATATAAGTGTATGTATACGCACATGCAATTCATGTTAGTAAGTATAATATCCCAATTGAAGCATTAATATAATCGCATATTTGCGGTATGCCGGAACACTTATGAGAGTCCAAATATTTACATAAAATTATAAATATGATATATAATACACTATCCTCAATAAGCCTCTTAAAACATCACAAATGCCATCACAGTGACGCTGCTCAATAGAGCGACCGGAATCCTCTTCGATTAGAGCAGATGTGATAATGAGTTCCCCAATGACCTCAACTTCACTTATGATATCATCAATCAAATCTCGCAATTATATCAGTCAGATCATTGAGGCGACATCAAAGTCTAATATTGATAAGGCATACAACGTTCAATAATTGCGTCACTCTCTCTCTCTCTCTCTCTCTCTCTCATATATATATATATATATATATATATATATATATATATATATATATATATATATATATATATATATATATATATATATATATATATATATATATATATATATATACAGTGATACCTCTGGATACGAAAGTTTCTGCTTACGAAAAATTCAGGATGCGAAAAGTGATTCGAAGATTTTTATGCCCCAGTATACGAATAAAATTTCAGGATACGAAAACCTTACGAGATCCCAACTCTTCGCCGAGAGTAATTTTAAACAGCGCGCGCCGCCAGACTTTGAACTTGGGTAGACTCACTTACAACCTTCCTCTCACCCATTGGTTATCTCCCTATTCAGATGCTAGCTGACGCCATAAGATCCTGCTTTCCTATTGGTCGGCAACTATCCCAGCTTGCTTACGCACGGGCGTTCATCTCTCTCTCTCTCTTTTCGTTCTAACCGCGGTATCGTTTACAGACATTGTGGGCTTTCGCTTGTTTGACGTAGTGTTAATATACAGTACATTCGTACGCCACGTGTTATCGTTATTAAACATTCGTTACTGTGCACTGTACTGTATTAGTGTTTACTATACATAGTACTGTATATAACGTACGTAGTGTATTATATTACGTATTACTGTAGCCATGGGTCCCAAGAATGTTGCCGAAGGAAAGAAGAAGAAGATGATGCTCTTGATGGAGACGGAACTTGAAATCGTAAAAAAGTACGAGTCCGGCATGCGTTTAAGTGCGATCGCCAAGGAGTATGGCCGGAATCCATCTACGATAGGCACCATCCTGAAGCAGAAGGCGGCCATCAAAGCAGCGACACATTCTAAGGGCGTCACTATTTTCTCCAACAAGAGAACCCACGTGCATGACGAGATGGAGAGGCTGCTTCTTGTGTGGATCAAGGACAAAGAGATCTCAGGAGACACCATCACTGAGACTACAATTTGCCAGAAGGCCTCCACCATTTTCGGTGATCTCGTGCGTTCTCAGGCCGAAGAAGGGGCAGGAGGAGGAACATCCCAGCAGGAACCCCCAGAGTTCAAGGCTTCTCGTGGGTGGTTCGAGAAATTCAAGAAAAGGACTGGCATTCATTCAGTGGTACGGCATGGGGAGGCAGCCAGCTCGGACACGAAGGCCGCCGAAGCCTTTGTTAAAACGTTCGATGAGTTGACTCTGCAAGAAGGCTACAGTTCGCAGCAAATTTTCAATTGCGACGAAACTGGACTTTTTGGGAAGAAAATGCCTCGCCGGACGTTCATCACGGCGGAGGAGAAGAGGCTACACGGACATAAGCCTATGAAGGACAGGCTTACCCTTGCTTTTTGTGCAAACGCCAGTGGGGACTGCAAGATAAAGCCCCTGCTGGTGTACCATTCAGAAAATCCCCGAGCCTTCAGAGCCCACAAAGTCATCAAGGAGAACCTTCCCGTGATGTGGAGGGCGAATGCTAAAGCCTGGGTAATGAGGCAACTTTTCATTGATTGGGTGAATGTCTGCTTCGGTCCGACTGTCCGAAAATATTTGGAAGAAAAGCGCCTCCCTATGAAATGTCTGCTGGTGTTGGACAATGCTCCAGCTCACCCTCCTGGCCTCGAGGAATATCTTCTGGCCGTGTATTCCTTCATAAAGGTCCTATATATACCGCCTAACACCACCCCTCTCCTCCAGCCTATGGACCAGCAAATTATTTCAAATTTTAAAAAATTGTACACGAAGCATCTCTTCCAGAGATGTTTCCAAGTCACAGAAAGTACAAACCTCACTCTGCGTGAAGTTTGGAAAGATCACTTTAACATCGTGATATGCCTCAAACTCATCGATCTCGCTTCGCAGGAAGTTTCGAGGCGTACCCTGAACTCATCTTGGAGGAAGCTGTGGCCTGATGCTGTCTCTGCACGACACTTCGAGGGGTTCGGGAAGCCTGAAGGCGAAGCCGAGATCGTTGACGATCCTGAACCAATTCAGCAGTCTGAGGTGTCTGACATCGTACATCTTGGTACATCCATGGAGCTGGAAGTTAGCGCGGAGGATATAGATGAACTTATCGTGGAGCACCACAAGGAGTTGACGACGGACGACCTGAAGGAGTTGGAGACGATGCAAGTGAGTGATGTTCAAGAGCATTTCTCTAGTGGTGATGAGGAGGATGTTACACCTTTGAAAACGGCAGACATCAAGGAAATTCTCACATGTTTCCATAAAATGGCAGACTACGTCGAAAAGGAACATCCAGAAAAAGTTTATACCAACCGTGCGTTTCAACACTGCAATGACGTTTGCCTAACGCATTTTAGAAATGTGTTGAAAAGTAGGCAGAAACAAGCTTCAATGGATAGTTTCTTATTAAAGAGGCCAGCGGTATTAGTAGGCCAAGACGAAGGTGAAAGTGAAGAAAAAAAACAGAAAAGAGGAAGGGATGAAGAATTAGAAGGTGAAAGTAAAGAAAAGAAACAGAAAAAAGAAAGTGATGACGAAGTAGAAGAGATTTAGAAAATATGAAAAACGTAAAGTTATAAAAAAGCAAGAAAAAAAAATTCAATTTTAAGTTTTATGTTACTGTTAAGTGTTAAAGTAATTTTTTCTTTCATTTTATCGTTTTCCATACGTAATGTTAAGTGTTAATTATTTCTGCCATTTTTTTATTTTGTAAAGTTTAAGTGTTAATGTGTTAAGTGTGTAAATTACTGTACGTAGTCTGTCACTTGTTACGTTTTCTGCCTTATGCCATCCTCCTCTGCCGCGACTTCGCTATCGGACATCGTCTCAATCAAAAGGTAAGTTTCAACTTTTTTGTTACACTAATTAACTGTAACCTTTTTTTCAGAGTATCAATCCTTAATTTAGGTGTACGTACAGGTAACAATACACCTTCACTGATCCAAATGCTTTTCATACAGTACCATAACTTTTATACAGTAGTAAAGAAAACGGACCGTTTTCTTAGGGCTTGGGGGGGATAACTAGGCTATAACTACATTATTGAATAGTCTCAAAGTGGTTTCTGGAATGGATTAGGCTGTTTTTAATGGTTGGGTTAATTATTGAATGATAGAAATGGCTGCATTGCATGTTTATTACGACAGTTTAGCATGTTTATGGAAAAAAAGGTGTCTTCTCGTAAGGCTTGGAACGGATTAGGCTATTTACATGTAAAACGCGACTCAGGACACGAAAAAATCAGGATATGAAACCGTATCCTGAACGGATTACTTTCGTAACCTGAGGCATCACTGTATATATATACATACATACATATATATATATATATATATATGTAAATATATATAATATATATATATGTAATATATATTATATATATATACATATATATATATATATATATATTTATTTATATACAGCATATACATTATTTATATATATATATATATATATATATATAAATAATGTATATGCTGTATATAAATAAATATATATATATATATATATATATGTATATATAATATATATATATATATATATTTATATGTATATACACACATATATATATATATATAAAGAGAGAGAGAGAGAGAGAGAGAGAGATGTTTACACATATATATATATATATATATATATATGTATATATATATATATATATATATATTTCTACCTCATACTTGGGATTGAACGCTAGCCCTTTCGAATGAAAGGCCATGTCGAAATCAACCATGACATGAGAGGCCATAAAAGAAATCGGAACCTAACGCTACCCAGCAGTTCGAGGATTTACCTGGCGAGACATCAGTCTCTTACCAGCGAGTTTTACCCGATTTCCTGGCCCACCACGTGACACAATTGGTAGTAATTCATTCAAATTACCCCTAATGAGTCAATATGGATAAATATCAAATCAACATCGTGTTCATGGTATATGTTCCAAACCTTGTATGAAAAATTTGTAAGTGTATGTGTTTTTACAGTGAGATCAATGAACGTTTTAAGTGAAGTATGACTGGTATAAATTACTATGCATAATCACTGAACTGTTATAGGTGACGTGTCTTAGTTCTGATAGGTGACGTGTCTTAAGCCAAATGGTAAGATTATATTTCCATCACAGTGGATATTTCCACAAATCTGGTAGTTTCAGCAATATTGACAGAGAAACATTGTAATGACGTGCTTCGAAGGAGTGGCAGTATCACCCGAGCGCCCACAAGAACAATATGGTACTCATCTAAGAGTTATATTGCTGTGTATAGTGTATTCATGAACCTTTTGTAATAATGAGCAAAAAATCCATGTTCCAATGTCTCATTATCCGTTGACATGGGACATAATCGGTATCAGGTGAAAGAATACGTCTATTTGTGTATGCTGTTAGGTGAGTTGTACTTTAAGACAATAAAATGAAGTCTAAGATGCATAGATACACAATGTCTAACACAGCAGACACAGCTACTGCAAGAGATGAAAACGAAGGAGCAGATGGTTAAAGTGATGTTGATGAAGAATATAGATGAGAGTAACGAACGCAAGACTTAGAAAATACTTAGATAACCTAACCAAGTTAATAAACAAATTATCAGTTGAACGAGAAGAAGAGCAGAGAGCCGCCCCAGCATCTCTGACGTACATAAATCATGTTCAAACACACACAAGTGAAAGCACACATGCACAGCCGAGTGATGATACTCAAAATGGCGTAGTTCGAAAACTACCAGAATTCCAGGCGAGTGTTGGGCTTTTTGACTGAAGTGTTTTTGAGAGACTTTGAAGTAGCCTCATATGGGTGGTCAGAAAGAGATAAAGCAATACAAGTAAATATATTGCTTAAATATGCTTCAGCAATGGAATAAAACTATGCTTAATTGAGAAATATGACCCGATGCCAGAAAAAGGGATATGAAAAAAAAATTATCTGCCAAAAATTCGAGAGGGTGAGTTAGTTCTCAGTTTTGCAACTCGTATTTTTTGAGATTGTGATTCCTTTGCTACATGGCGTGCCAATCTTCCAGAAGGTGATAAAGAAATAATTATCCATAAGCATATTCGCAGTTTAGTAAACCCGTATCTATGTGGTTATTTCTTCGATGACAATCGCTCATTAGCAGATGTAGTGATAGCCATACAAAACATTCCAGAAAGTTTGCTAGAATAAAAAATGACAGACACTAACTGCCCCAATTCCGAAAACGTGGCAGCTATGAGAACATATGCAATGAGTGGCAGCTACCATCCCCCAAAACGGGGGGAGGGGTGAACAAAGTCAGCAAGTGAGAAGAGTCTACAGATGTTGGCAGTGTGGGGGAGAGGGGCACCAACATGTAGAGTGCCCGACCCAAGGATCTCCACGCTGTTATGCCTGTCATGCCTATGGTCATCTATATCCAGAGTGCCCAGCAAAATTTGCCAAGGGCAGGCAGGCTGTGGTACATGCAACACCCCCCCTCCCATCCAATATCCGAGGGAAAGGAGGCAAAGGAGGGGGCTTGATGAGGGATATCGAGGCCTCCCTGCATGACAAGAGAAGCAAAATTCAAAGAAGCGGTGACTACGATGGACAAGGCACTGGTACCTCCCTTGGTACCTCACCCGCGCAGCACTAGAGACAGGAGCAGGGGGCAGCGGTATTGCAAGTGAGGTCGTTGGCCCGTGCTACCCACATTGGGATCCTAATTAGCCGCAAGGAACTTTAGCAGTCAGGGTTGACCTACCAGATTAGTCCATACGAGCGCTGATCGACACAGACTTCAGCATTTCGCTACTTGGACAAGGAATCTCCAAAAACCCACCACAGTCAGCAGCACCCATCATCCTGAACACACCAGGAAGAAATAAAATACAGGCAAAGCATACCACGATTGTCAACTCTAAGGTGGGATCTGTGAAGTTTACATATGATTTTTGTTATCTTGCCTATACTTGGTTTAAACTTTATTATGAACAATCCAATATACATTTGCTGGGAAAAAGAAAGAATAACAGTAATGGCACGAGGGTGCATTTTACCC
Organism: Palaemon carinicauda; assembly: GCF_036898095.1. Lineage (NCBI taxonomy): Eukaryota > Metazoa > Arthropoda > Malacostraca > Decapoda > Palaemonidae > Palaemon > Palaemon carinicauda. Next base: position 184,865,012 of record NC_090727.1, read on the forward strand.
ATAGAAAGTCATGAAAGAGTAAGTGCTTATGCAGGGAGGGAAAGACAAGTAGGTAAGGTAACAGCTGTACCTGAAAAAGGAGAAGAATTGTCTCCCCAAACACTTATGAGCATACCAGTTACCCTATCTCAGCCTCTCCGGAGGGAACCAAGGTCGTAATTAAACTCCATGAAAAATGAGCACACAAAGTCTAGGAGGGCTTGCCAGAAATATAAGAGAGCTGAGCGGATATTACAATAGTTGATTTGTCAAATAAAAGAGTTGTGTCAGGAAGTGATTACGTGTGAATTGGAGTTATGTGAAATTACTAATAATAGGGTCTTGAAAGCCACAACTCCAGCCTGCACAGACGATAACACTTAAAACTTGATTATGCAAGTCCGAAAACTATGTCCACCAGAATATCAACCTGAAGTTAGTAGCATTGTTGATAATTATCCTGATGTAATTGCCACCGGAGACGAGCCCCCCAGGAGGATTGATCACTTTCCCTTTAGCACTGAAACAGGACAAGAGACCCGATCAGGTCAAGACCTTATAAAGAAGCCATTCATTTCCAAGGGGAAATAGAATGGGAAATTAGTAAATTAAGGGAACAAGGGATTATTAGGGAGAGCAAATCCCCTTGGGCTTATCCAATTGTATCTGTTAGGAAAAACAGAATCTGAGTGCAGTCAATAAGGACAATACATTTTCACTGCCCTCGATCGAAGAATTACTAATGAAAGTAAAAGATAGTAAACATTTTATAACTATCGATTTAAAGTCTGGACACCATCAAACACCCATTCAGGAAGACACCAAAAGCAACCAGTATTTATAGCTAACGATCAACTATTTCAGTTTAATTTTCTTCCTTTCGGTATTAAAAATGGTCCCAGTCATTTTTCTAGAGTAATGATGGTTGAATGCAGTCAATAAGGACAATACATTTTCACTGCCCTCGATCGAAGAATTACTAATGAAAGTACAAGATAGTAAACATTTTATAACTATCGATTTAAAGTCTGGACACCATCAAACACCCATTCAGGAAGACACCAAAAGCAACCAGTATTTATAGCTAACGATCAACTATTTCAGTTTAATTTTCTTCCTTTCGGTATTAAAAATGGTCCCAGTCATTTTTCTAGAGTAATGATGGTTGAATGCAGTCAATAAGAACAATACATTTTCACTGCCCTCGATCGAAGAATTATTAATGAAAGTACAAGATAGTAAATATTTTGTAACTATCGATTTAAAATCTTCTTACCATCAAACACCCATTCAGGAAGACAGTAAAAGCAAACCAGTATTTATAGCTAACGATCAACTATTTCAGTTTAATTTTCTTCCTTTCCGTGTTAAAAATGCTCCCAGTCATTTTTCTAGAGTAATGATGGCAGTGTTGTCTCCATTAATTGGCCATAATAATCTTGTTTATCTAGATGATATCATAATTACAGGTAAAAAAGCAGTAGAACGTAATAACAATATTCGTAAAGTTTCAGAAGCATTGCGCTGTATTGTATGAAAATAAATTTATCAAAATGCACATTTTTCTGTAAACAGGTCAAATTTTCTAGGTCAAATAATAACCCCAGATGGTATCCAAAACTGCCCCAGTCAAGTAAAAGCTATTAGAAATTTACCAAAGCCATGTACTTCTAAAGAAGTAGCTGGGTTATTTGGGTTTTGGAGAGATAGCGAGACCCTTAGATACTTTAAAGAAACCAAAAGTAACAAATTGTGGAGTGGAACAAAAAAGGATCTTTAACCATTTGAAAGCTGCCTTAACTAGTAATGAGTTACTCGCATATACTAGATTTTTTTTGCCCGTTTTTAGTGACATCAGATGCAAGTAGCGTAGATATTTGTGCCATAGTTTCTAAACGAGCGTGCCTTATTTTTATATGGTTAAAGGTGGGAATTGTATCCATGAGAGAGAGAGAGAGAGAGAGAGAGAGAGAGAGAGAGAGAGAAAGAGAGAGAGAGATAGAGAGAGAGAGAGAGAGAGAGAGAGAGAGAGAGAGAGAGAGAGTGCTTGTTATACGCGTCACACCTACGTCACGGAGATCCATTGTCCGAATGCCTACTTGGCTCTCGCCAACTTATGCTTGAAAGCCAAGAGTAAGCTCATTAATGAAACACACTTGGCATCCCAGTGTAGTGTCATAAATTAGTGGACTGTGTCAAAGAAGCTGTGCCAAAATATCACACTGATCTCGTTGTTTGTATAGAAGATATTTGCAAAAAAACAGTATAACACGGGGTCTGAAATGCACAGTAGGAGGTTGGGGCATAAAGGAAGTCCGAGAGACACAGAAGAAAGAGGAATGGATGGAAAGAGTGCGAGCAGTGATTAAAGGGGAGTCAGGTAGTTACCCATCATTTCTAAATGTGCCTTGTGAGAATTTTTTTTATAGATAATGATATATTATATTGTGCTTATGATTAATCGAGCCATCCACATTGTACATGCAAGTCCGTTTACAGGGCCTTTGGGGATTGATAGAACATTCAGGAAAGCACGTGAATCTTTATTTTGGTTAGGAATGATAAAATCTATAGGAAGGTATATAAAAAGTTGTCATGGTTGTAACTGTTTCAAAGAATATAAAAACACTGTACCGGAAGCCAAAAAGTGCCCTGTGATTCCCATTAAATCTTATAGGGTTCGCATGGATTGGTAGGACCATTTCCCACTGGTATAACACAACATAAGTATATATGTGCATTTGTGGATGCATTTACTCGTTACACTCATACTTACGCAATATTGGACGAATCAGCAAATTCATAAGTCCAGGCACTGTGCTTCTTCATTACTAGGTTTAGTTGCCCGAAAATTTTTGTAAGTGGTAATGGTCTCAAGTCTATAAATAAGGTTGTGAAATCGGACACGGACATGATGAAAATTGAACACTTTTCAGTGACTGCATATAGGCCTTCAGCTAATGGCGTAGTGGAATCGCATAACAGGGAAGTGGTGCAAATTTTACGTTACTTAGTGGCTGATGACCCTCGTCATTGGCACGTCATGCTTCCTACAGCTTAGCTAGCTTTGAACATTCCATTTAATGCCTTGCTCGGGGACACGCCTTTCTTTTGTGTATGGACAGGATCCTGTGTTACCGTACACGGTCCTGATTAATTCGCAACAGTTGCCAAATTATTAAAGTGAGCAATGCCGTGTCCATTTAGTAAATCTCTTAAGGAGAGTAATGAGCACCAATGAGAGGTTTTTTAAAAGAGCTAATGAAAACCACGGCTCAAAGTATGATGGGCGGTTCAAAGCCGCACCGGTAAAGGTATTTGTGGGTGATCGTGTCTATTTCAAATAATTACATCCTAGGAAACACAAACTAGAGCCAGCGTATTTGGGTCCGTACCGAGTAAAGATGGTTAAATCTTACTGAGTAGTGATACAAACTTTTATTAATAGAGCAGTGTCTGAACATCATCAGGCACATATACATGTGGTTCTCAAAGAGGTAGTTTTCAAAAGTGTCAATCAGAGCGTACTTACTTACCCCTATATACGCGACATTCACCGAGTTAATGAGTTTTTTTTTTTTTTTTTTTTTTTTTACTGTTGTTGTTTGAACAGACCTCATTCCTTCTTTTAACATGTTCTAAATAAAATTCATGATAACTATGTGTTCTTATGTCGGTGCTTAATGTACTGAAGTAAAGTGCTGAGATAATTTTGTTGTGTAGCAATACGCATGACATACTGCTGAGTGACCCTAAAAAACGATCAGAGAAAGGTTAAGTAGGTCAGGTATGATCCGTCAGACGGATGCTTTACTATTGATGTATTTATATGATTCCTGGTTGCGGGTGCCGGGACGGTTCCCGAAAAGCAAGTGGCAACGGGATTAAAGCTCAGCCTCGAGGAGAGGCAATGTTAGAGAATGTGTGGATGTGAATACTTTATACTTTGAATTATAAAGGAAGGGCGGGAAGCCGATTGATAGTTAAAAATGCACTGTAGTAGTAATTTAAAAATGGCAAAATAGTGGTGAGATGCGTTGCGAAATTGTGCCATAAACCCTGACAATTATAATCGAGGGATGAAGGAATATCTATTTCTCTACCGCCTGAAAGGGCCGTATTGCCCGCAACCAGAGGGAGGTTATTGATGAGGTTGTGTAATACTGATACTGATATGACTTTTTTTTTCACTATGGGTATTTTGTATTACAATTGCAAAAGTCATAAGAAGAAACGAGTGGAGTTATTTATATATATATATATATATATATATATATATATATATATATATATATATATATATATATATATATATATATATATATATATATAGATATATA
>NC_090727.1:184876830-184879330 GCF_036898095.1 Palaemon carinicauda
TTCTAGGACATTTTAATATTCTATTATTTACATCTCGCATTCCCTTTATCTCCTCTTTCAAGACAATTGAATCCACCCTAGACGTTTAGAAATTTCCCCTTTTTTACCATAGGTACCTATGCTCCTTTTATTAAATGAGAATCCTTGTGTATCTCAAACCGGGTGAGGGTGGAGGGGACTGAATTCCCTCTTAAGGATTTACTATTTCAGAAAGGGATCTGATAACATGTGCCAACACACTTCAAATTATGCCGGATTTTCTAAAATGAATAAAACTTATACTTACGTTTAAAGGAAATATACGATTATATTTCTAAACTTACGTCGTATTTGTTGTTATTTTACAGATACGGTGACAAAGGATTGGCTAATTATACGCAAAAAATTGCACATGTGAATAAAATCGAATAGCATAAATAATTTAATTGAATATTTTCCTGGATTTAAAAGCTTTCAATGATATCACAACATAGGGATCTCAATTGTAAATAGCTCTGAAATTTTCGAAGGCAGGAAATTGAAATGCTGACAAATTTGCTTGAGTTTTGAAAGCAAATGCGCAGGATATAACACATATTTATTAAATTTGAATGATATACATAACGTAAATACAATTAACTTTTTATGGACTGCATCAACATCCGGGAAAACTTCTATAAGTTGGTTTTATCAGTCACCCTTATTCTGTACACTTTCAAAATAGTCCACTCAATAATATTCAATTCATCTCTTCGGCAAATATATCTTTCCATCAAAAATCATTCTTCTGATAATCTATTTGCCAATCAACTAAAACAAATGTATTTGTCTTTTATACTGCAAGATAACCTAAAATAGCAAGAAAATTTTATTTTGAATTATTTGTGTTTAATATCAATAGATTTTGTTCTGTCTTCCCACTCTTGCTCACCTATATTTGAGCATCTATATTTTATCTCATTATTTTTTTGAGCATAAGCACTGTGGCAATTCTTTCCCCATGAATTATACATAAATATTCCTATAATAACTATCATTCTTGAATGGATAATAAAATTATGTATCTAAAGATACCATGAAAATAGAACATTCTATAGAGCGAAAGGTTTAACACCCTCATTCTTTGCTAGATTATTTTATTATTTTTTTTCAGTTTCACATTTTCTCTCCCATCCTTTGATAACATCAGAATCATGGATTAATAGAAGGACAGGGGGTGAAAAAATTGAAAGGATATTGTTTTATTGATTTCTTTGTGTGGACAAAATGTTACACAAAATAAGTAACAACAAAGAACGTACAAAATCGCGTTTCCAGTTTGCTATCAATTTAAAGATATGTATCAACCAAATTCATTAGCATAGAATGAATGAATAACTTATTTTTTTTTTTTTCAAATAAAAGAATGAAGGGCCTTACTTGAAAAAACCAATGGTTGTTCTGAAAACCAACCAAGAAAAGGAAAAAAAATAAAAAAATAAGCGGTGTCTATTGGTCGCTGTGGAAGTTTTAACATCAAATCTCAAAGGGTTTTCTCAAACTCTAAAACAATTCAACTCTGAATCACTGCTAACTGACTCTGATACATCCATTCAATTCTGTCAAGTTTTTATATTTTTCCCGGTAAATTTCCCCCGACACTATACTGGGTAAGCATGAACTCATACGAATTAGCCAAATTCAAATTCGCAAACAGCACTGGTTAGTTTACATCTTTGCAGGAAAACGGATGGTAACATACATTAATATAATATAAAGTGTTTACTTTCATTACAGAAAAAAATTATCTTTATTCACCATCATCATCATCATCATCTCCTACTACGCCTATTGAAGCAAAGGGGCTTAGTTAGACTTCGCCAGTCGTCTCTATCCTGAGCTTTTAATTCAATACTTCGCCATTCATCATCTCCTACTTCATGTTTCATAGTCCTTAGCCATGTAGGCCTGTGTCTTCCAACTCCTCTAGGGCCTTGTAGCCCACTTGAAAGTTTGGTTAGCTATCTCTCTTGGGGAATGCCAAGAGCAGGTCCAAACCATCTCCATGTACCCCTCACCATGATCTCATCCAGGCACTCTAGTAATCTCTCTTATAGTTTCATTTCTAATGCTGTCCTGCCATTTAAGTCCCAATATACCTCTGAAGGCTTTGTTCCCAAATCTACCAAATTTGTTCGATATTGTCTCATTGTCTTACCACGACTCATGTCCTTAAGGTAACACCGATCTCACTAAACTGATATACAGTCCGATTTATAAATATAATTTTAGGCGATTTCATTTCCAAATTTTACTTAACCTAGCCAGTGTCTGATTTTATTTTTCGTATTATTTTCTCGGCATTTCCTTATAAAAAAATGGTGTTTTTCATTAATTTCTTCACGAAAATGTTTATCACTACATCCAAACAGGTTCTATGTTTTATGATGAATTTCTTACAAAATGCCTCTACAATGATCGACACCATATTACCATCATTTTTTTTTTTATGATTTTACTTAAGTAATAATTTATTTGTATC
>NC_090727.1:184894330-184929330 GCF_036898095.1 Palaemon carinicauda
ATGAACCCATTCTGGACGAGTGCCTTAGCCAATAATAGAGCAACAGCCTAGACTAGGTATGGATTTTGCCAAGGAGGCCCAATCAAAAGACAGTGCCCGATTTGATGAACCAGCTTCAGCGGTATAAATAAAGCCAGCCAGCCACGTGTATTCAGTCTTACCTCTCGAAACGTATTATAGCTGATTTTAACCACCGAATTTGAATGTATATTTCTATAGTAACCTATAGTAATTTCTTCTATGCATTTTAGTTCAGATTCAAGCCATTGAGTAGCTCAATTGCAAGATAAATTCCTCCTCACACTGCTATCATTTTCACTAAAACCTTCTTGAATGAGGTCTACTACTTAAATACACCGACTTCAGGCTGCACGACCCCTCAGCCCAAAAAGATACGAGGACCAGCAACTTCAAAAAGGACCCCCCTTCAAAGATTACTCGCTGGAAAGAAGAAAGAGAATGATGAGCTATACCCACGTTGTAACTGCCTGGAGGAGGATTGTACTGACATCAGGCGAGGAGCCCACAGCCCCTTAAAGGGACTGGAGTACCCCTCGATGATTTGGACTCAGGGGACACTTTCGATAAGATATTTCAATTTTCTCCTCTATGCCCACTCAGGACGAGATCCTCAAGTTAGGCTTGAGTATCCATCTTATATCTCGCCCCAGACCCACTGAAAACATTCTAAAAGTTCAACTCTTGATCGACTCCATACTCAACCAACAAGAGAGGGGACCCTCCAAATTACTGATGCTTTCCAGACCACCTGCTTGCAGAATCCGTCACAGACCATGACCAGTACACTAGCGGTAAAGCGGTAATGTTTCCAGACCCATGATGGCCATACCATCAAGGAACTCCAGAAATAAGCTGATTTTACTGTCCGGGGAGCTGACAAGACTGCAGCCTTCGTCTTCGTTAATACTCAGGACTACTGCTCTATAATCAGCTAATACCCTACACTGACGTATCAACTAGCCAAGTGACTCAAATCTCTCTTCACTACATACTGTATGTACCTGACAAACACAGCATGGCCTCTTATGTGGATTTACAGACTACCATCAAAGGACATACCAGCGAAGAAATCATTGCTTCACTCATTGTCGAATCCCTTTTTACTAATGTTCCAGTGGATGAGACCATCGAACTGATTCTAGATGAGTTTACAGAAACACTTCAACCCTGCTCAAGATCCTGGAGATTGCATTTCGCATCCTCCTGGAGATATATACTAAGAAGGCCCCTATCACCATCCACTGAAGACACATGTACCTACAAAAAGAGGATGCCGAGATGGGCTCACCCCTCGGTGTCCTATTCACCAATTTATACATGGGTGTTGTCAAAGAGTGAGATTTTGCCTGTATAGATCTTCCTTAAATATATGTCCGCTATATTGACGACACCTTTGTGAAAGACCCCTCCTATCAACACATTAAAGAACTATGTGGGATCCTTGAAGAATACAGTTCCCTAAGATTCATGCTGGAACATCATAACAATAGTCATTCTTCCCTCACTGGTTGCACTGGTCTCGGCTGCTGATCATGGTTTTGATACCACAGTCTACACTAAGCCCACGAATCTTGAACTCTGCTTGAATAGTGACAGTGAGTGTCCCACTAAAAACAAGACATCTACTATTACAGCTTAAGTTCGATGAGCCATCTTTCATTGTTTTTTCGAGGACAAAGACCCACAAGGAGCTGGGTAGGATTACTCAGGTACTCTTGAACAATGGTTACTTGAATAGAACAAGTATGTCTACAGAGAACTCAAACGTGCTACGCACAACTGGTATGAAACAAAGCATAGCAGCAAGAATACTACTTTCAGAGTTAGATTTTACTGTAAAGGTATTATGCACCATCAATATCAATAGGACGAAAAGGCTATAATGGACATAATAAAAAATGCTAAAATCACCTACTATTAGACTACGAGAAAAAGATCCCTCATCAGGAAAAACAACCTGACCCCACCTGTGCAGTACTTTTTGTTGAGGTCCAATGTAGTTTATTCTTGTCACTGGCAATTCCATGGATGTCCCAGCAATTATATTTGAATAACTATGATGCGACTCTCCAAAAGGTTGTCCTGCAACGTCTAACAGGGTGCAATTAAAGTGCACCATCTCCTTGTGCATAACATGAATATACTATGAGATGAAATAATTACTAACAGTAAGATCATCTGCAGTGCTCTGGGCAGAAGAAGGCTTAGGATCCTGAAGGCCCTACTCATCCAGCAAGAAGAGCCGAATCTCAATACAACCCAGCCATATGAACACTGTTCAATGACTTGCTAACACCAACAAGGACGACGATAATCAGTGGTCCAGAAGCTTGCATGCTACTAAGATTTCTCCTGCGAGCACCACAGCCTATCATAAGATAGTACGGGACTCTCAGAATTAGGAATCTGAGCAGAATAACAACTTCCCTGACTCCCAACCGCGCTCAGCAGCATGCCACATTAGAAGCACTGCCTGAACCAGCTCAGACCAAGAATCCTCCCAGCATTGACAACCAAGCGGAGAAGCAGCCTGACTGACACGGACCCCTTCCCAGAAAGCACAATAGCCAATGGGAGAGCAGACTCTTCCCCCGAAAAAAACAATCAGGAGCCACCACCGGACTTGACAAACCAGGTCCGACAATATAAATAGAGCCAGCTCACATCTACACAGTCAAACCATGAAGATGAAATGAGCAATGGGGCACCCTCGCAGAACGTGTTGCATGTAATCTTAACCACCGATTTTGACAGTATATTTTTAAAGTAAAATTATATAAATTCCTTCCATGGATTTTCCTTCCTCAACAGTCCAACATAGCACAGCTACTAGCAACATGTAGTATTGCTAAGAAAATGAAGTCAAGCATGTAGAAGCTCAATTGATATAAGAGAGAGAGAGAGAGAGAGAGAGAGAGAGAGAGAGAGAGAGAGAGAGAGAGAGAGAGAGAGAGATCCGATTATTAGTAAGCCTTAGTTACCGACCTTTATTCTTGTCAGTAGATAAGAAAAGATGGCTTGAGGCCTCAAAGAACCGTGAGAACTTTACTTAGAGGAGTTGAACGTCATTGTTAAGAGGAGGTGAAAGTCATTATTATCGACTTCTAAATATGTTATACGGCATTAATGATACTAATTAGGAAGAAAATTAGAGATCAGAGTATTCATTAGTGTAATTGGTTTTCTGAAGGGTTCATTTAGGTATTGGAATGGATTTGGGAAGTGTGCCATGCGAGGAGAGGAACCTGAAAAAGTGTCTACAACTACATCAACCTGAAGAGGGTCTTGCTGGGTGGTAGTCAGCGTACAAATTGCGTATCTTACAAAGGTGAGCGGAGTACTATACCCATCAGTTACCCTGTTTCCGAAACATCATCATCATCATCGAGAGAGAGAGAGAGAGAGAGAGAGAGAGAGAGAGAGAGAGAGAGAGAGAGAGAGAGAGAGAGAGAGAATAAGAAGTTTAAGAAGTACAAGGATTTTGGATGTCTCATAGTCTTTTTAGTCTATCCGGGGAGACTCCATTTGCTCTTGGGTAGAGCGATTTGGTTGAGCGTTTAGAGAGTCCTTATGATCTTGTCTAACTCATTCTTGAACTCGTTTACCTTGTTACTTTTTACTACATCCGCAGGAAGTCTGTTACGTGTCGTTGCTATTTTGTGCGTACAGTAATAACCACATTGCTTGTTGTTGTATCTTTTCAATTCCAGTTTTTATCCGTTACCTCTGGACTAATTTGTGCCAAGTGTGAATAGATTGTTGTAATCTACAATCTTTGTTTCATTAAGAATTATGAATACCTCTATTAACTGTGCCCTTATTTCTCGAGTTTGTAGCTCAAATACGTTCAAACGTTCCATCCTCCCTCTATAATGAAATTGCCTTGGTGTTACAACTAATTTAATGGCCCTTTGCTTGTACTGCTTCCTGTCTATCAATATCTTTCTGAATACTCCGTATTCTAGATGGGGTCTTACCAGTGATGTTTACACCTGAAGTACAGTGTCTTTGTTTCTATATCTTAATTGTCTCTTTATATAAACTATTCGTTTTTGTGCTTTCTTCTCAGCTTTTATGCTCAGTTTGGGGAATTGCAAATCTTTGCTAATGTGCGGGAGAGACTATAAGTTGTAACTGAGAGGCGAGGTGAATGCAACTAACTTTATTTCAACAGACAGCGAGCTTATATACAAGAGTTTCAGGGGAAGACGGTCCCAAAAATTTGGACACATCAATTCATGAAAAGACAGGTTTAAACAGGTTCTGTTAACAGTGAGGTTTAAAGCAAGATATACAATAAAAAATAAAATACCGTTATAGTGAATGAGCGTGTGTGAAACACGAGGGGGGTACACTAATAATAATGCCAAGATCTTCCTCCTGATTCACACTTTCGACTTTGGAATCAGTATAATCAGACTATGAATATTCTGTTGATATAATTAGATGGTATGTAATAACATTTCCATAAAAGGACAATGCAGACTATAAAATAAAACCTCCGACTCATATCAGATGGTACTGCAGCCACAAATTTCGACACTGGGGTCACATGTGTATGCGATGACCCTTAATGACCTTCATATGGATCAAACAGAATATATATATGTATATATATGTATATATATATATATATATATATATATATATATATATATGTATATACATACATACATACATACATATATATATATATATATATATATATATATATATATATATATATATATATATATATATATATATATATATATATATATACATATATATATATATATATATATATATATATATATATATATATATATATATATATATATATATATATATATCTCACTTAACTAGCGATTTGAGTGTAAAGCGTCTACAAACAGACTAGGTGGGACGAACTTCGGCTTTCCCTAAAACCTAGATTGCCACAGTTCATCTAGAGAGAGAGAGAGAGAGAGAGAGAGAGAGAGAGAGAGAGAGAGAGAGAGAAGAGTATAAAATAGTATATATTTTTGGGAGCAGAATGATTGTTGGCGGCTGGGGACAACAACTCGTACTCCTTATAAGGAGACAGGTTTGTCTTCCCGTCTTGTTTTCGGCTTGTGAATGGGGTCGGAGTCGCTGGCGGTCTTTTTGACTTCCAACATATCTTTCTCTCCTCTCAGCCAATCTACATTGCTGGAATCAGAACGGGTGCTGGCGGCTGAGGGCAACAACTCGTACTCCTTATAAGGAGACAGTTTTGCCTTCCCGTCCTTTCTTCAACGTTGAAGATGGGAACGGAGCCGTCAGTGGTCTTTTTAGTATTCAGCATCTTTTTCACCTTCAATCTCTCTCTTCCCAGGTCAGGCATCCCTCCCAACCACCTTTGATAGATGTCTCAATAAATCAAATCATAAGTATCTTTTTATTTTTACTTTTTTTTCTAGATTTACAGGTACAGGAATTTTTTATTCCATCCTTTCTCTACTACTCAAGCTGCAACAACTCCCTCCTTTCATCTCTCTCTCTCTCTCTCTCACTCAGCTGAAATCTCACACTATCCCTCCACCTCACAACTTAAGCTTAAACCACTATGAAGTACTTTTTTACTTTACTTATATCAATATCTCCAACTAAAACTTTTCAACTCCTTCCCGAGCTTTCCTACTTATCGGAACTTACTACTATAATTCTTTTTTTCTAACTAAGACTGAAGCCAGTGGGCTCTTGGGAAGGTATCCCCTTCCCACAGTCACCTACTTCCTTCTCAAACAACCCATCATAACCCTAAACCTATCCCAATATCCTAAAATAAATGTTGCAGAATATCCCCCATCCCAACTACCTATACCAATAAATCCTACCAAAACACCTACGAGCTGCAAGATTGCAAGAGCCCGTGTCTGGCCAAAAGGACCAGGCAATCTTCAATAACAAGAACCTCGCAGATGACATACAAATTGAGCCATCGTAAGTACCTGCACTAATAATATTTTCCTACGATTAAAATTTTCCATTTTGAATTAAAACAAAAATTATAACTAACTCTTGTGGAGTTTGCTTTTTTAGCTCTCTCAATGCTTCCCTTTTTAATAATTTTTTTCTCTTTAAGCAAAATTTTCTTCTCTTTCCAAATTGAACCAAAAAGGAAAGTATTTTTTTAAACAATCAGCTTTGGACGTAGCTAGCATCGTTTCCACCACCCTAGGCTGAGGAAGGGACACAACACTCACGAAACACGTAGCTTGTTCCCTGTATTCTTTTACCCGACTTGTATCTTTTACTTAACTTGTAAACTTTACTGCAAAACCTTGATTCGCCAATTATTCCTGAATTTGAAGGATGACTTTTACCCAATTACTGGCTGTATGCAGTAATTAGGAAAAGAAGATAATAAGAGCCATTGCGAAGGCAAAGTATAAGATCAATGCAATTGAGGCAGCCATCATTCTTAACAAAACTATTATTATTATTATTATTATTATTATTATTATTATTATTATTATTATTATTATTATTATTATTATTATTATCATTATTTTAATTTTCTAGGCTACAACCCTAGTTGGAAATGTAGGATGCTATAAGCATAGGGGCTCCAACACCAAAAATAGAGCCCAGTGAGAAAAAGAAAAAAGGGAAATAAATAAACTAAAGTAGAAGTAATGAACATTTAAAATATAATATTCCAAGAGCAGTAACAACATTAAAATAGGTCTTTCACACGTCAACTATAAACAAATATATTTATTTGTCTGTTGAAAATAAATACATTTGCTGTAAGTTTCAACTTTTGAAGTTTCATTGATTCAATTTCTAGATACGGTTTTGTAGCATCTGGTTCTGTGACTTTGACAGAAAGTAAAAGTTTGTCAAAAAAAAAAAAAAAAAAAATGATTGGAGTTATATCCGGAGCAAATGGACTGAGATGACTTACTATCTTTACACATACAGGTAAAATTATCTTTCTCTAATTAACTTTTACCTTCAATTGAATTGTTTTCTTCTCGTTACTTCTTTAATACTTTTATTTCTTATGAACTTTACAAGAACCTTTAAATAGTACAGATGTGAATATTGACTCGGAATTTATTCTGTTAAGATTAAAAAAAAATAACTTTAGTGCAAAGTCAGATTATTCTGAAAGTCTGGATACTTCGAAGAATTTCTTTTTTGAAAGTCATATACTTTTTTTCTGTAAATCCCTGTATTTATTTCTATTTATTCACGAACTTTGTGTGTATTATTTTCTTATTTCACGCAAAAGAATAAAAAAATATTTGGGGATCCATTCATATTGCTGTGTAAGTCACGAATTACTCTAAATTCTTCTCTATACTTTGATTAGGATTATTGTTGCTTCAAAAACTTCTATAAATAAAATAAAAATAAAAATCTCTTGCACGAATAAGATAGAATCTACTTTACGACATATGAGGCTTGAAATGACGCAAGTTTCTTTTGTGTTAAAAAGAAATCACAGCCCAAATAATGGAAACCTATAATTATTTAGAAAAATTATTGAAATAATTTTGCTATGAAAAAATGTTTGAAACAAAAGTGTTTATCAATTTCCGTATATTATGCCAATTAATTCCATTTGAAAATGATGAAAACCATTTCACTACAATTTCTGGTTGATGGTTTAAGCTCGGCCAAATACATTTCCGGTTTTAGATCTCAATCAAAAGAAAGTACTGTTTTTCACTTATCAATTCCCGAATGAATATTGTTGATTTCTGTTCATTGCGCAAATGTTTTCCCTTTTTCAATTGTTCTCATGAAAGATGATTCTGCAGAGGAGAATATGTTTCCAGCTTCATAATCTATCAACGTTTTAATTAACGACTAATGGACTAATACGGGATACCGTCTTTCTAATTCGTTATGTATTATTCTACTGTTAGTAGGAGCTAGATTTCGCATGTTTACATTGGCGTGAGTGAACTTACATCTCTCTTTTAAGTAATTTTGAACCTAATAGGAATGAATGATCAGAATTTATTCTCAGACTGATCTAATTTTTTTTTAGGTCTTGAAGTGTTCATTAGTTAAAACTACATATTTAACATGTTCTGATGGCAATCTTTACGACTATGACCTCTTTGCCAAATTTTCAATTTGATCTTTTCTGATCGTGAACTTTTTTATTTATTTGTGTGTTCTTCAGGATCGAGGCTTTTCTGACCAATCTCCGATCGTAACCTTTTACGTAATATGGATCTTCAACTTAACGGACAGCCAATACTTTTCAAAGAAGATTCCTTACTTGAAAGAAGTACCAACTACTTTACTGAGGAAAGGCCAGACTTGAGAACCAGGACTTCATCTGGTCAATAATTCTTAGGTCTTTTAACATTATGCCTAACTTCCTCCCGCAGCACGTTAAGTAATCTAAATAAATGATAAAAATAAATACATATTCATTCTATATCCAGTTGAATCTAGAAACGCCGAGCAACCCATCCCCCCTAAAATCAACCACCAAACCTGACCCCAGAGGATAAAAAGAAACCAGGAAGCTCCGTCCGTCTTCAAGTGAACATTAAATGTAACGAAAGGAGACAGTAAGCTGAGGTAAAACAGCTTTTGGGACTTGCTGTCGATCGCTAAGGTAAACGATTGGTAAAATTCTCTTCTCCTCCTCCGCCTTCACCTTCCTTTTCTTCTTCTTTTTTCTTTCTTCTCCTTTTGATGGAGTGAAGGCTGTGGGACCAAAATCTTTCCAGCTCAAGAAATATAAATCTTTTGTGGCTATAGAGAAACTTTATTATTATTATTATTATTATTATTATTATTATTATTATTATTATTATTATTATTATTATTATTATTATTATTATTATTGTTGTTGTTGTTGTTGTTGTTGTTGTCATTAATTAGCGAATATTATTAAGTATTATTATCATTACTAATTATTAAATATTGTTATCAATCATTATTATTATTATTATTATTATTATTATTATTATTATTATTATTATTATTATTATTATTATTATTATTATTATCATCAATCTTCTTTTTGACTGCATGAACATACTTTATTTAGCAAAAATTACTTATTTATTTATCTTATGTTAAACGAATCTATCAGTACAATTACAAGTAGATGAATTTAGGAAAATATACCGCCTCATTGTGCGAATATTAAAAGTTATTTCCGTTGTACGTGAAAGCACAGACTCTTTTGCCTCCATCATTCACCGATTAAAAGTAGAATTGGAACCTAAGAAGTAAATGATAAAAAACGTGAAAAAACATTGTACCAAAAAGGCCAAAATGTAAGAAATATATTTATGTATTTCTTTTCTGACTTGAAATTGGCGTTCATGATATGACCAAACCCACATCGTGTAGCCTTTGCCCTTTCAGCGTCGGCTCCAAATAGGCATCCAACGGAATATATGAATCCTGAAGCACCGCCGTTGATGCTGCAAAGGGAGTCGCTGTTACTTGAATTATTCCTTTTTTTTTATTAGTTAGGAATGACTTTGATTACATATGTCATCTTCATTACATTTATTTGTTTGTCGAATTACTGGAGTGACAGATATCAGTTTCATTTTTTGTTTTGTTTCTTTAAAATTACACAAATAACTTGTTATTTCATATTCCAGTTTCTTTTATCGAAATAGTCTAAAAAATGGTTTCTTTATTTTGTCATTATTTCAAATTCAATATCAATAGAAGAAAATTCCTTGATTTCATTTCATATACAACAAATTCATGAAAATTGCTACTTAGTTTTCTGTTTTTAATACGAAAAAGATAAACGATTAGGTTTTAAATTCCCATAATATATATATATATATATATATATATATATATATATATATATATATATATATATATATATATATATAAATATATATATATATATATATATATATATATATATATATATATATATGTATATATATATATGTGTGTGTGTATATATATTTATTGAATTTTTTTCTTTTTTTTTGACCAAGCGCTTTCGCATTATTATTACACCTACTTAAGGTCTTATGATTTAAAAAATACATTTAGAGTACAAGAACAACATAATTAAGCAGACTATTTAAAAGCTGATTGTTTAAGAATGTTATTTAAGCCCTTCTAAAAATTTCTACTTAAGTATGTTTCAATTATTATTTTCTTAACAATATCTTTCCGAAATATAAGTTGCTTAGCAGGTTTCCAATTTATAGTGAGGTTGCAATAATTCATATGTTTTGAACAGGCAGCTGGCAACATTACCTGTTCAAACATTATACTTATGTTGTTTTCCTCTTTAATCTAGGGCTTTTCCACTTTGTCCAATATATCTTTTGCCACACTGACTGTAGGGAAAGTTGTAAATACAACCGTTTCACGGATTTAGGAATTTTTTATTAATATATTCTTCAGTGTGTTGATTTTAAAAATAACATTAAATCCCAATGGTTTCAATATTTCTGGTAAAGGCACAAACTGTTTGGGGAAAAAAAGGTAAAAGAAGGAGGTTATTCACATTAAAATTATTGTTGGAAACAAATCCGCAAAAAAATTATCTTCGCTTTTCAAAGAGCTTTGTTTATGAAAGGGGAAGGATACTTTAAAACTGATGATATTTCATCAATTTTCTGAAGCTCGGCTTCAAGGAAATGGAGGTAACTTACCCCCAGTGCCCGTAAAAACATGGTTGAAAAAAACCATCATTTTGGTGGACAGATGATGATTGCAATAAAAAATCTATATACGAATTAACATTGGTAAGTTTTCTATACACTAAAATTTTAAAATTCCTCTCTTGTCAGAACAATAAAACATCTAACAAGGGCAGATTGTTACTGACCCAAAAAATTCCTGAGGGGATAGTTTTGAGTGGGAACTTGGAAATTAAAGTATAGTAATATATATATATATATATATATATATATATATATATATATATATATATATATATATATATATATATATACATATATATATATATATATATATATATATATATATATATATATATATATATATATATATATATATATATATATATATATATATATAATTATGTGTGAATAATTCATTTTAAATACTAAATAAAATAAAAGAAGACAGAATGTTATTCAGAAGAGATATCTGAAATAAAATAGTGGCTTTTAAGTTTGAGCTATTTTTAATGTTTTGAAAGCGTGTGCCCAATAATATTTGTTGATAATTCCATTTATTAGTAAAATGGTAACTAAGTATCTATAGTAAATAATTATCTATAGTAACTAAGTATTCATAGTTACTTCTTATGTAATTTGGTTTTAAAGTATAGCATTTTAGCTGTACTAAGTATGTTTGAAGTCACCGATGAGAGATAGTTTTCAGTAAATAAATTAGTTAAGCATAGAAACATTAACAAATCGTTATCAATGGTTATATGTGGTTGAATAAGGTCCATAAATGACTGAGGTTCATATTAGTCAAAGAGTAATACATTATTAGCCTAGTCAATTCATGTTGAGATAATGTCAATAAGCATTAAAACATCTAGGACCAAACCGTTGAAAAGAAATAATAAACCAATAATAATTTATTTCATAAAAGTGAGACTCGGGAAAAAGTAGGAAATTTTCTCGCTAAAGTTAACTAAACCCGAAAGCCTTCGCCGATGCTTTGAATAACTTTGCCAGCGAGACAAGGACGGTGAACGAGCAAGTCTACGGGGAGTTTATACCGTATTTTAAAATGTCTTTGTCGCTTCGTCTGGGAAAATGAGACAAACATTTAGGTCTTGGCGGAAATAAAGTGCATTTCTTCTTTTTATTTTTCAACTTTTTCTTAAACACAGAATTCTGCATTGAACGATTTGAAATGAGGCATCTTTAAAAGGGGTCATGGATAACGTGATACTATTCTAATTTATCCCTTTCTTCTAAACGTATATGCACAAATATATATATATATATATATATATATATATATATATATATATATATATATATATATATATATATATATATATATATACATACACATACACATATATATATATATATATATATATATATATATATATATATATATATATATATATATATATATACACATATATATATATATAAATATATATATATATATATATATATATATATATATATATATATATATATATATATATATATATATATATATATATATA
Organism: Palaemon carinicauda; assembly: GCF_036898095.1. Classification (NCBI taxonomy): domain Eukaryota; kingdom Metazoa; phylum Arthropoda; class Malacostraca; order Decapoda; family Palaemonidae; genus Palaemon; species Palaemon carinicauda. Next base: position 184,906,482 of record NC_090727.1, read on the forward strand.
GCAGAGTATATGTCCTAAGCCATGTATGAAAAATTTGTAAATGTATGTTTTTACAGTGAGATCAATGACCGTTTTAAGTGTGGTATGACTGGTAATTATTATGTATGATCACTGAACTCTGTTATAGGTGATGTGTCTTAGCTCTGATAGGTGAGGTGTCTTAAGCCAAATGGAAAGATTATATTTCCATCACAGCAGAGATTTCTACAAATCTGGTAGTTTCAGCAATATTGACAGACCAACATTGTAATGACTTGCTTAGAAGGAGTGACAGTACCACTCGAGCACTCACATGAACAATATGGTACTCATCCGAGAGTTATATCGCTGTGTATAGTGTATTCACGAACCTTTTGAAATAAAGTGCAAAAAACCTTCTTCCGATGTCTCATTATCCGTTTACATGGGACATAATTGTTTGTGTAAGCTGTTAGCAAAGTTGTATTTTAAGCCAATAAAATGAAATTTAATATGCGTAGCTACACGAGGTCTAACACAGCAGACACTGCTGCTGCAGAAGATGAAAACAAAGGAGTAGATAGTTATAGCGATGTCGATGAGGAATATAGATGAGAGCAACGAACGCAGGACTTAGAAAATAGTTTAGATAACCTAACCAAGTATTAAACAGATTATTATTTAAACAAGAAGTAGTGGCACGCAACCACAGCATCTCCGATGTACATGTGTAATAATCATATATTATATGTTTAAAACACATTGTGAAGTAGAAGCTAGTGTGAGAAGTGCTGTAGTCAGACAGATCATAACAGGATGCGAATAGCATATCTCAGCAATGTAACATTTTTATGAAGAATAAACACAAATACGAACCGTGAGAAAGAGCTGTGTTGCCACCGGATGCAGGTGTCTTCCTATACTAATGTGTAGTTTACATTATGTGTTTAAAAGCTGAGATAACTGACTATATGATATCTGTGTTATCGATATTTTATCCAGTTCTTATCAATACATCATATGGAATGGTCATCCGACCAAACCAGCTATACTCCTGTGATGGAGATGTTAACACTGTTGTTTTTAAAGAATAAACCATTTTAAAGTTAACTTGATTGACTTTACTTGAAGATGTAACATCCCAACTAACATACTCAATGTGTGTTAACAACAGTAGCACACTAATAAATGGTGGCAGCGATAAAACTCTAAGAATCAGAGAAAGATCTTCAAGAATCAGAGAAAGATCTTCAAGAATCAACGAATAAAACTCTAAGAATCAGAGAAACATCTTCAAGAATCAGCGAATAAAAATCTAAAAACCAGAGAAAGATCTTCAAGAAATCAATAGTAATGAATCTATAATTTTGACTAAGTATCATAGTCCATCGAAGAATGAAACATTTAATGAATGTTATACATACAAAATGATGAACTGGATCTTCAATCAACATCCTAAGAAAACCAAGGACTGACGTTCAACGCTTACAAAACATATCCAGGAAGCACTACATTCAACGGAAATCGGACCGAAAACATTCACCCTAACATCAAGAGAGAGAGAGGAAATCCGACCGAAAACATTCACCCAAACATCAAGAGAGAGAGAGGAAATGACGACATCACACACCACCCTATAAGCTAAGTACAAGTACATTTTCTTATTCATTTCAGTATTGAGCAGTGAAGTGTAGTTATCACGAGTCGTTAGTCCATTATTACTGGGGTGAGTGGTTTGCTAATCTTCTATTTCCTTTCATTAAAGGAAACTGTGTTCAACTCCGAATTCTCATCTAGAATTTTTTTCTCTCGTTGTGCTAATTCCGTTTTCTTTCAGAAATTCTCGGGAAATATCTTTGTGTTCCGTTTTCTTTCAGAAATTCTCGGGAAATATCTTTGTGTTCCGTTTCCTTTCAGAAATTCTCGGGAAATATCTTTGTATTAGTATCATTGTTTTGGGGAATTTTGTTATAATCTTTATCATTTAGTGCTTATGCGTTTACGCAGTGGACGTCTGTATTCATATAGATATTTTGATACAATTGCAATGGGTCGAAGAGATAGGAAAAGAAATACCGTAAACCTGACACCCCCTGTGAGCCCAGCCCCTGGACCAAGTAACGCAACAGCAGGACAGGTTAACCACCTCCCGATTGTGAGGCTTGTAAATGCTAGATCCGCAATCCTTCCTTTTCAGGGTCGGGTTAATGGGTTCTTGCCTCAAAATGTGGAGTCATGGATTTCATCCGTCGATGCCCATTTAAATGCCAAACAAATCGTAGACCCTTTTGTCCAATTACAAGAAGCTAAAAGTATTATAGATTTTTCTAAGGGGGATGCGAGTGCGTATTTAAGAGGTGTTTCATTTCAAGAAGCAGTTACCTGGGATGATTTCAAAGTTAGGTTACGCGCGGTCTATGGTGGTGAAGAAGCCTTGGATGTAGTATTAACGTTAAGAAATACACTTAATCATGCCACTATGACTCGGCTTAATGTTATTGAGAGAGCAGCTCTCATAGCTGATAGGATTAATGAATATCAAGATATTTTAGGTAATTCCACTTGGGTTACTAGAGATAACATCTCCGTGAAAGATTTTTTACGATTAATGTATTTAACTTGCATGACACTTATGTTACCCGAAGCTTTAGTGCGGTATTCTGATAAAATGTTAACGCCTGCAAGTACGGAATTGGATGTATATAAACAGATAAAGAAACACATGTCTAAGTGTCCTGACCTTGATCCCATGTTAACTCAAGTTTTTGCAAAAAATGAAACAAAGCCACAACAAGTAAATGTAGTTAATAATAGTCAAGTTGTGGGAATGACGTGTTATAATTGCAAACGTCAAGGTCACTTGATCGCGGACTGCAGAACGAAATTCTGTTCGATACATGATAGTTCGACTCATTCATATAGTCAGTGCTACTCGCGTAAGACACAACAGAATCCTAGAAATACACAGTCAATTCCACAGTCAGTTCCATATGGAAATAAAAAGAAAAATCCTCATCTTAATAAGAAGAAACAGCCAAACGTCAATGTAGTTCAGAATCCCAAGCAAACAAACAGTTCTTCGAATAACGCTGAGCCTGGGTCGTCAAACCAGACCTTGCAAGGTCAGACTAATATTCAGAATGTGCAGAGCAAAGCAAATACCACATAATTAACTCCAGTGGGGAAGAGAGTGATGTTGGGTCAAGGTCATTCATGTCAACATCAGTAGTATTGAATAATCAATTTAATGTTTTATCAGATCATAGTGAGGCAATAGATTTTCCTATGAAACACACGGCCGAATTAAGTAAATCAGTGCATGCTCCCGTAGATTTGCAACGAATTCATACAATAATAAGCCAAAATGAGTTACGACCAACATTATATGCTGTAAATTTAGAACACAAATCCTTTACGTTATTTTTTGACTCTGGTAGTCCACGTAATATCATGGATTTGAGGACACATCATTTGTTGTTTTCGAACTTTCCGATAGAAAAATCCGGAGTGAGACTCTCGGGTATAGGAAATAATGAATTAAATGTAATAGGCGTCACTCATGTTCAGTTCAAGGCCAGTAAGCGCACGTTTGCCGATAGATTTGTTGTTGTACAAAACATTGATATGTATCCAGCTGTAATTATAGGATACCCATCTATGGGCAATCAAAACATTATCTTAGCCCCTGCCAAGCACGGCGTGTATATCAAAGGAAAATTCTATAAGTCTTCTAATTCCTTAAAATCAGATTTGGATAAAAAGGAGACGACAAATGTAACCGTAACGTACGTTGAAGAACCAATGACTTGTCTCACTAATAAAGAAATAATATACACGACCCAGCAGAATTCTCGTTCACCCGTAATATCATCTTGCACGCAATCTATCGAGCCAAACGTACCTTCGAATTTAATAGTGCAAGTAAAGAAAACATTACCGGGATCTGAAATATTGATCCTTTCCGACACTTTGAAAACTAACGGATTTTCTGTCACACAAGCTATTTATACAGTAGGCTCACATCAACAATGTAATATTGAAGTTTGTAATCATTTAAATACCACTTTAGTAATTCACAAAAATCAACATATCTTGGACATATCTTCCAAAATTACTACGTACTAAGGAACTATCACAGAGTAATGATTCCTCTAGATGTTTATTTGTCGGAAAATTTTGTTTACTTCTTTTTTGATTGAATATCATCAAATTTTTTTAGCTAAAATATTATATTTTACATTTTTTTTTCGATTTTATTTCCCTTCAAAAAAATTTGTTGGGGTCAGAATTTTAATTTTACAGTCGTAAAATAATCGACAATTATCCAGCAACCCACCATACAATTTTTATGCATATCCAATAATAATTAGATTAGTAAATAACACCTTGAAATTGACATACCCTTCCTACATTTCAAGTGGCAGATTAGGGAGTCTGAGTCAGTGTGGTTGGCGGCCATTTTGTGGACATATCCGAAGCGTAAGTTGCCCTATCTATATATATTCTTGTTCCCTATAGAATTTGTGATATTTTGGTATATTTTTACCTGCATAAATATCATATTATATATTAAATATATGTATTTTTTTACGAAATTTCTAAGTACTCAAAAAATTACCTTTAGATATGGCCCCTGATATAAATGTAATTTACAAAATAATGAAGATTTTTTTACATATTTCTATTTTAGGATAACATGTGTTTATTCCCTAATAAAATTAGCCACTTCCTATTTCATTTGGGTACCCCAAAAAATTCATGAAATTTGGACAAATTTTTTTGGCCAAAAAAAGTTACCCTTTTTTTCTCATTTCAGATCTTCACCTCCATGGGTCTGACTTCATCCAAAATACATCAAGATGTGTCCTAAACATTCAAGAATCAATTCCTAAAAGGATTTGTGTATATATGTATAAACTTTTTTTTATGAATTTTTATGTCAGGTCTTTTTTTTTCTACTTAATTTTTTAAAATATTTATAATAAATAGTTTTTCTGCAGATGAGTAGTATTTATCTTTACAGTTGTTTTAAGCATTCATTGAAGTTTTTTTGGCAAAAGAAAAAAGGAGGTTACTGCAAAAACTGATTTTTCAAGAATTTTTTTTGGCGTCGGGGTCGTTCGCGTCCGAGTATACCCTTAAAGGGGTGTCCGAGGAGCGTACCTATCCAGGGTTAAAATGTCACCGCATGAAGCATTGTATGGTACCCCAGTTAGAACGCCTTTCCATGTATTAACGCCCACAACTAATCTATCAAATCCTTTAAAAGAATGTAAAAATGCAAGCAAAAGTTGTTTTGATATCCTTCGGAAGAATTTAGAAGAATCACAAATCATAATGAAAAGGAATCATGATAAAATAACGAAGCCAACTAAAACATATACCGTGGGTGATAATGTATACATACAGGTAAATGTACGTAAAGGACTCAATTCTAAACTAACACCTAAGTTTGAAGGCCCATTTAACATTTTGGAAACATTAACGGCCAATAGGTATAGAGTTCAAAACGTATCCCAACCCACTGATGAGAGAATCGTACCATTGGCTCACATAAGAAATTAAATTAAGAGGGAAAGAAGTGAGGGAAAGATTTTTATTTGTATGTTAAAAGTGTTCTTCTTAATACAGGAGTAATTACATATATTTTTCTCGTTACAGGTTTCCAAAATGAATTTTTTGTTGTTGGGAGTGATATTGTTCGCTCAGACATTTTTCTCGTGTGGGATGAGCTCTAAAACTAAAAGTATAGATTTTAAATATGGCACTATAGTTGAAAGACAAGAAGACGTTTTTATTACATCAAGTAACGTAGTAGTTGAAGTGCGAATGCAAGCAATTTTTCTACAAGAGAATGACGTCACTACCTTAACCCTGGACACCCCTTTAAGGGTATACTCGGACGCGAGCGACCCCGACGCCAAAAAAAATTCTTGAAAAATCAGTTTTTACAGTAACCTCCTTTTTTCTTTTGCCAAAAAAACTTCAATGAATGCTTAAAACAACTGTAAAGATAAATACTACTCATCTGCAGAAAAACTATTTATTATAAATATTTTAAAAAATTAAGTAGAAAAAAAAGACCTTACATAAAAAATCATAAAAAAAAGTTTATACATATATACACAAATCCTTTTAGGAATTGATTCTTGAATGTTTAGGACACATCTTGATGTATTTTGGATGAAGTCAGACCCATGGAGGTGAAGATCTGAAATGAGAAAAAAAGGGTAACTTTTTTTGGCCAAAAAAATTTGTCCAAATTTCATGAATTTTTTTGGGTACCCAAATGAAATAGGAAGTGGCTAATTTTTTTAGGTCATAAACATATGTTATCCTAAAATAGAAATATGTAAAAAAATCTTCATTATTTTGTAAATTACATTTATATCAGGGGCCATATCTAAAGGTAATTTTTTGAGTACTTAGAAATTTCGTAAAAAAAATACATATATTTAATATATAATATGATATTTATGCAGGTAAAAATATACCAAAATATCACAAATTCTATAGGGAACAAGAATATATATAGATAGGGCAACTTACGCTTCGGATATGTCCACAAAATGGCCGCCAACCACACTGACTCAGACTCCCTAATCTGCCACTTGAAATGTAGGAAGGGTATGTCAATTTCAAGGTGTTATTTACTAATCTAATTATTCTTGGATATGCATAAAAATTGTATGGTTGGTTGCTGGATAATTGTCGATTATTTTACGACTATAAAATTAAAATTCTGACCCAAAAATTTTTTTTTGAAGGGAAATAAAATCGAAAAAAAAATGTAAAACAATATAATATTTTAGCTAAAAAAATTTGATGATATTCAATCAAAAAAGAAGTAAACAAAATTTTCCGAAAAATAAACATCTAGAGGAATCATTACTCTGTGATAGTTCTTTAGTACGTAGTAATTTTGAAAGAAATAGGAAAAAACGAAAAAGTGGCAATCGCAGGAAAATCGAACACATACCTATATATACGCCATACCTGGCTAAAAATAAAGATAGGCATGGGTAGCCAGATCATCTAGAAACACTTTCCAACACTATAAAAATACAAGTTTTGCGACACTACTTGCCAATTCCTTACGGTAACATGACTAAGCAAAAAAATGCAAAACAAATAAAAAGGGGCACTCGCGGAAAAATGGCCAACATTCTAATATACGGCATTTCAGAAAAAAAAAATTTCAGCCACGTACTAGGCAAACCATCAAGGCACATTTTCCGACAAATAAACATCTAAATGAATCATAACTCTGTGATAGTTCCTTAGTACGTAGTAATTTTGAAAGAAATGGGAAAAAACGAAAAAATGGCAATCACCGGAAAATCGAACACATACCTATATATACGCCATATCTGGCTAAAAAAAGATAGGCATGGGTAGCCAGATCATCTAGAAACACTTTCCAACACTATAAAAATATAAGTTTTGCGACACTACTTGCCAATTCCTTACGGTAACATGACTAAGCAAAAAAATGCAAAACAAATAAAAAGGGGCACTCGCGGAAATATGGCTAACATTCTAATATACGGCATTTCAGAAAAAAAAAATTCAGCCACGTGCTAGGCAAACCAAGGCACATTTTCCGACAAATAAATATCTAAATGAATCATTACTCTGTGATAGTTCCTTAGTATGTAGTAATTTTGAAAGAAATGGGAAAAAACGAAAAAATGGCAATCACAGGAAAATCGAACACATACCTATATATACGCCATATCTGGCTAAAAAAAAAGATAGGCATGGGTAGCCAGATACTCTAGAAACACTTTCCAACACTATAAAAATATAAGTTTTGCGACACTTCTTGCCAATTCCTTACGGTAACATGACTAAGTAAAAAAATGAAAAACCAATAAAAACGGGCACTCGCGGAAAAAATGGCCAACATTTTATCATACGCATTTCAGAAAAAAAATTTCAGCCACGTGCTAGGCAAACCATCAAGGCACATTTTCCGACAAATAAACATCTAAATGAATCATTACTCTGTGATAGTTCCTTAGTACGTAGTAATTTTGAAAGAAATGGGAAAAAACGAAAAAATGCCAATCACAGGAAAATCGAACACATACCTATATATACGCTATATCTGGCTAAAAAAAAATAGGCATGGGTAGCCAGATCATCTAAAAACACTTTCCAACACTATAAAAATATAAGTTTTGCGACACTACTTGCCAATTCCTTACGGTAACATGACTAAGCAAAAAAATGCAAAACAAATAAAAAGGGGCACTTGCGGAAAAATGCCCAACATTCTAATATACGGCATCTCAGATAAAAAAAAAGACCTGCACGTGTTAGCCCAACCATCAAGGCACACTTTCTAACACATAAACATGAAAAAAAATCAATGATATACGGCAATTCCTTACTACGTAGTAAATTTTTACAAATATTGAAAAAAAACAGAAATTGGCAACCGCAGTTAAATACCCAATATACCAATAACTACGTCGTATCTGACAAAAACAAAGTCACGCATGGGTAGCCAGATCATCTAGACACACTTTCCAACACTAAAAAAGCAAAAGTTTTACGACACTATTTGGCAATATCTTACGGAAAAATGACTTGGCAAAAAAATGGAAAAAAAATGAAAAAGGGGCACTCGCGGTAAAATGCCCAACATTCTAATATACGGCATCTCAGATAAAAAAAAAAGACCTGCACGTGTTAGCCCAACCATCAAGGCATACTTTCTGACACATAAACATGGAAAAAAAATCAATAATATACGGCAATTCCTTACTACGTAGTAAATTTTTACAAATATTGAAAAAAAAACAGAAATTGGCAACCGCAGTTAAATACCCAATATACCAATAACTACGTCGTATCTGACAAAAACTAACTCACGCATGGGTAGCCAGATCATCTAGACACACTTTCCAACACTAAAAAAGCAAAAGTTTTACGACACTATTTGGCAATATCTTACGGAAAAATGACTTGGCAGAAAAATGAAAAAAAAATGAAAAAGGGGCACTCGCGGTAAAATGGTCCTCGTGGTGATGTACGACATTTTAACTAAAAAAAAAATCATGCACATGGTAGCCAAACAATCCACCAAGACTTTCCACAACTGATAACCTATACAAGTTGCACCATTCTACGACAATTTCATAATACGTAATAACTTTGATAATTATGCAAATTACCTTAGAAGGGTAAACTCGGTCGCGCTCGACCCCGACGCGTCTCAGAAATCGGGGAAGGAGTACAGCTACAGCAATGCACATCTGGACACTACTAGAGCGTGTACGCGAGACACCTACTGCAGGTCGATCACCCACAAATTCAGTCACGGGGGTGAGTCACGTGAGAAAAACCTCTTTTTTTTTGACGCTCGGGGTCGCGGACAACCCACCGTACCGTTCCAGGGTTAAAAAGCACCATTTTAAGGTTTGCTGTCTCATTAGATGAGTTGCATAGAAGACATTTATATATGAATACAGAGAGTTCGCTTGGATCGACACTAAAAGTTACAGAGATGCTATCTGATGACTTGCAAAATAAGACTTACGAGACAGAATCTTTGGCTCGTGACCTTTTGATGTGGACTGTAGGACACGAAAATATTGAGAAACGTAACCCGTTTATTTTTGCTGCACTAAACATCTTTGGGTCTATAGCAAGTTTAGGTTTAGGAATTTCCAATCGTCTAAAGATTAGTAATCAAAATAAGAAAATTGAGTTCTTGACTCATGAAGATGAATTGATTATGTCAGAACTAAGGAATCAGTTAGCTTCAATCAATCAAATTACGAGTTTAGTAAATAACATTCAAGTAATATCAATCAGATTATGGAAGTACAGGATTTGTTGGCAACGTTAACGTATTATGATTCAAAAATACATCACATACATAACAGAATTGCACATTTCATTGAGAAATCAAAAGATTATGGGGAAGCTATCACGTTAGCGACTAAAGGTGTACTGTCACCCCATTTGTTAATTGTGGAGAACGGACGGGAGAAACTAGGCTATATTCCTTTGTTAGACGCACGTAGGTTAGAATTTTATTACAGCCTAATTACAATAAGCGTTGAAAATAACAGGATTATGATTACAATTCCCTTTGATTCTTCTGATGCCTGGCAATCTTACAGGATATCACCATTTCCGACTTTCATGACGAATCACTCAAATCCAGTAATAGGCTATCTAGTTCGACAGGACACGTATTGATTTCCCCAGACAAGGAAACATATACGGTCATTAAAGACTTGAATCAATTAACTCACTGTTCAGACACAATGGATAGAAAAATATGTACAGCTAACTCATTTGAATTCCATAAAAACTTAATGGATTCATGCGAGTTAGGTATAGTGCTAGACGGTGCTCTCTCCCATACAAGTGAAAATTGTCTGGATAAGCTTTATCCCTTTGACAATAATGAGTTCAATTGCATAGCTGGCCGAGCTGATGTAATAATCATATATTACATGTTTAAAACACATGACGTAATAGGGCATTGTGAAATAGAAGCTAGTGTGAGAAGTGCTGTAGTCAGACAGATCATAACAGGATGCGAATAGCATATCTCAACAATGTAACATTTTTATGAAGAATAAACACAAATACGAACCGTGAGAAAGAGTTGTGTTGCCACCGGATGCAGGTGTCTTCCTATACTAATGTTTAGTTTACATTATGTGTTTAAATGCTGAGATAACTGACTATATGATATCTGTGATATCGATATTTTATCCAGTTCTTATCAATACATCATATGGAATGGTCATCCGACCAAACCAGCTATACTCCTGTGATGGAGATGTTAACACTGTTGTTTTTAAAGAATAAACCATTTTAAAGTTAACTTGATTGACTTTACTTGAAGATGTAACATCCCAACTAATATACTCAATGTGTGTTAACAACAGTAGCACACTAATAAATGAATCATGTTCATACACACACGAGTGAAAGCACACATGCACGGCCGAGTGACAATACCTAAAACGTTGTAGTTCGAAAATTACCAAAACTCCAGGCAAGTGTTGGGCCTTTTGACGATTAGTGGCCTAATGAAGGGTTTCAATTGATTGAAATGTTTTTGAGAAGACTTTGAAGTATCCACATATGGGTGGTCAGAAAGAGATAAAACAATATAAGTATATAGATTGCTTAAAGATGCTCCAGCAATGGAATGAAACAATGTTTAATTGAGAAGTATGACTTACCCGACGCCAGAAAAGGTGATATGAAAAAAAATTATCTACCAAAAATTGGTGAGGGCGAGTCAGTTCTCAATTTTGCAACTCGTATTTTTCGAGATTGTGATTTGTTTGCTGCATGGAGTGCCAATCTTCCAGAAGATAAAAAAATAATTATCCATTAGCATATTCACAGTTTATCAAACCCGTATCTATGTGGTTATTTGTTCGATGACAATCGCTCATTAGAAGATGTAGTAATAGCCATACAAAATATTCCAGTGTGACGGGCCGAGAGAGGAGTTGTTAACTCAAAGGCAGGATGCAATCAACTGAGTTGTTTATTAAGGAACACTCTCCTTTATATACAAAACCTCAAGGCAACAGGACATAACCTGTTCGAGAGACAGACAATGTTACAGAGCAAACTGGAGACATGATCATTCAGGTTCTTTTTAGTGCGAGGGAAGAGCGCAGATACAAGCATAATATATACAACATAATTATGTACAATTGTGTGCCACACGGTTGGTACATGGTTCCCCCCCTAAAAATGACATACTGCACATGTTAAATAGGGCGCCCTGATCTAGAGAGGCGAACTGTAGGCGGGTCATCTGGCAGAAGATAAGCAGGTTTTAGACGATCAATGGAGACCCAGTCTTCTTTGCCCCGAATGTTTAGTAGGAATGCTTTCGGACTGTGTCGGATCACAAGGAAAGGGCCCGTGTAACGGGGCGTCAGTGGTGGCTTGCTAGTGTCGTTGCGCAGGAAGACGTGCGTTGCAGAGTGCAAGTCCGTTGGTATGTGATGCTTCGCTGGGGGCTTGTAAGTCTGGCGGCACGGAGTAAATTTTCCCACGACGTGACGTATGCGCTGGAGATCGTCGGAGGAGGTTGTAGAAGGAAAAAATTCGGCAATGACGACCAACGGGTCGCCATACACCATTTCAGCTGCCGAGACGTCGAGGGCGTCTTTAGGAGTGGTCCTTAGTCCCAGGAGGACCCAGGGAAGTTGAGTAAACCAGTTGCAATCCTTGCAGCGGGACATCAAAGCTGCTTTGAGGGTGCGATGAAAACGTTCAACCATTCCATTGGCAGCGGGGTTGTAGGCCGTTGTCTGATGTAGGGTGATGCCCAGGAGATTCGCTAATGACGTCCACAATTGAGAGGTGAAAGTGGTTCCCCTGTCAGAAGTAATATGCTCAGGGATACCGAATCTTGAAATCCATCCAGAGAGTAAGGCAGATGTACATGAGGCGGACGTTGCAGTTTCCATGGGAATGGCTTCAGGCCAACGAGTGGAGCGGTCGATGACGGTAAACAGGTAACGATGTCCTTGTGATGTGGGTAGGGGGCCTACAACGTCGACATGAATGTGTGCGAAACGACGCTGAGGTTGAGGAAAGGTGCCAACTCCTGAATCCGTGTGTCGATGTACTTTGGAAGTTTGGCAAGAAGTACAGGCGCGGACCCAATCCTTAGCATCCTTAGAAATGCCGTGCCAAATGAACTTTGCCTTCAGCAGCTGTGCAGTAGAACGGCACGAGGGATGTGAAAGGCCGTGAATGAAATCAAACACCTGTCGGCGCATGTGAGCAGGAATCCAAGGTCGCGGTCTACCAGTACTGACGTCACAGAGGAGGGTATTGTTGGAGTCTTCGAGGGAAAAATCTTCCCAACGGAGAGACGTGCAGGAAGTCCTACAAGCTAGATACTCTGGATCCTGTTGTTGGGCTTCAGCCAGGGCGTTGTAATCCAATCCCAGTTGAACGGCAGCCAACGTGTTTCTTGACAGGGCATCGGCAACGGGATTCATTTTCCCAGGGACGTATTGGAGGGTGCAATTGTATTCAGCCACGGCGGAGAGATGTCGACGTTGACGGGCGGACCAGGCGTCAGACTGTCGAGTGAAGGCGTGCACCAGAGGCATGTGGTCTGTGCGAATGACGAAGGGCGTACCTTCTAAGAAATGGCGAAAGTGACGGACAGCCAAGAGCACCGCCAGCAATTCTCGATCGAAGGTAGAATAACCCGATTCTGCCTTGGACAGTTTTCTACTGAAGAAGGCCAAAGGCGGGGCGAGCCTTTGACCACCTGCTCGAGTACTGCACCAATAGCGACGTCGCTAGCATCGGTGGAGAGAAGGAGAGGGGCGTGTGGGATAGGAAAAGTGAGAGCCGCAGCAGTTGATAGGGCCTTCTTTGCATTGCAGAAGGCTGCTTCTTGAAGGGGACCCCACTTCAGGTCCTTTGGCTTGCCCTTGAGGGAGGCGTAGAGGGGAGCAAGAGTGGCGGCAATGGCTGGCAGAAAACGGTAATAATAGTTGATCATGCCCAAGAATTCCTGCAGAGCTTTGATGGTCGAGGGCGCGGGGAAGTTCTGAACGGCTGCTACCTTCTCAGGGAGGGGATGGACTCCTTCAGGAGTGATACGGTGCCCTAAGAACGACACTTCGTTGGCGCCAAAGGTACACTTGTCGTACCGGACTACAAGGCCGTTTTGTTGCAGGCGGTCGAGCACGATGCGTAGGTGACGGAGGTGTTCCTCTTTTGAGGAGAAGAACACAAGTATGTCGTCCACATAACATACACAGAAAGGGAGGTCCCCTAAGATGCCATCCATGAGACGTTGAAACGTTGCCCCAGCATTACGAAGGCCAAAACAGGAGTAATTGAGGGTGTATGTACCAAACGGAGTGGTGATGGCGGTCTTGGGGATGTCTTCTGGGTTCATAGGCACCTGATAATACCCCTTCAGGAGGTCGAGCGTAGAGAAAACCTTCGCTTTGTGCAGGTAGGAGGTCACATCGGCAATGTTTGGGAGGGGGTAGTGATCCGGTTCTGTTTGCATGTTCAGGCGCCTGTAATCCCCGCACGGACGGAGGGAGCCGTCTTTCTTCAGAACGATGAGTAAGGGTGACGACCATGGGCTGTAGGCCTTTTGGCAAAGGCCCATTTTCTCCATTTCGGCGAACGTCTGTTTGGCGGCTGCCAATCGTTCCGGTGCCAGACGTCTGAATTTTGCGAAGACTGGGGGTCCCGTCGTCTTGATATGGTGATAAATACCGTGCTTGGCAGGAACCGTGGGCGTTTGGCGAAGTTCTGGTCGGAAAACTTCCGGGTACGACGTGAGGAGGTGGGCGTAGGCATCCGTGGGTGCGCTGATGTGGAGAGCGAGGTTAGAGGGGGCGGGTTGAAGAGGTGTCGACAAGTACGAGTCTGCGTTCACCAATCGTCGGTGGGCGACATCGACCAGAAGGTGGAAATGAGAGAGGAAATCCGCACCGAGGATTGGCATTGTGACGTCAGCAACGAGAAACTTCCAATTGAATTTACCGTTTCCGAACGATAATGTGAGGTTCTCGTAACCGTAGGTGGGTATCGCAGATCCGTTGGCAGCTACTAAGCAGACGTCGGCAGATGTAGACAGACTACGTCGTGCCTTGAAGAGTTTCCTTGGCAAAAGAGAACGACAAGCACCCGTGTCTACCAAAAATCTCACGCCCGTTCCTGCATCCTGTAAAAAGAAAAGATTAGAAACATGGGAGGCCACCGCCACAAGCGATGGCCTACTTACACGTTTTTTGGCCACTGACAATCCTTGGCACATTTTTTCGCGGTTGCCCTGAATCTGCAGTGGTAGTAGCAAAACTGCGGCGGATGGGAGGTAGTAAGTGGCTGTAGAAGTCGTTCGTTGGGGCGCGAGCGATTGGTGGGTGGTGGGCGGCTTTGTCGCCGCTTCGGCACGTCACGGGGTAGGCGTGTATGTCCTACGGCATTCATGTCAGCTTCGGTTGACGTTGAATAGGCATCCTCGTAGTCAGGGGTGGAGGCGTTGATGGAGGTCTTGAAGTGGCTGTCCATAAGGGCGTCGGCTTTGGTCATCAAGTCCTTTATGGGTAAACTATCGACATCGGGTATGGCAGCGCGTACAGGTTCGGGTAAACGGCGTATCCAAAGGGCACGAAGTAGGTTCACCTCACGAGGAGAGCCGTCTGCGGCAGGTTGAAGGCGAGCGATACTAGTCATTTCCCTGAGGGCAAGCGAAGCCCTTTGGTCCCCCAACGGTTGTTGCGAGAGCTGAAAAAGCTTTGCTATACGGGCGGCTGGTGACGGCGAGTACTGCTGCAGAAGGTATGTTTTGAGGGCTTCATACGCTATTTGGGTGTCTCCTTGTTCACAAAGCCAGTCGGATATTTCTGGGAAGGTGTCCTCTGGTATCGCCGCGAGAACTTAATCCGCTTTGGTGGTTGAGCGAGTCACGCCCCTGATACGAAACTGGACTTCTGAGCACTGAAACCAAGATAACGCTTCTCCGGTGGCAAACGGTGAAAGAGTCAATGGGGCGGCGCCAACTGCTGGAGTAGAGTCTGTCTCCGTCATAGTACCAACGATGGAGGGGCGAGGGAGGTGGGGGTGGAAGGCAGTGGGAGCGAGTCGACTTCCGGGGTCACCAATGTGACGGGCCGAGAGAGGAGTTGTTAACTCAAAGGCAGGATGCAATCAACTGAGTTTTATTAAGGAACACTCTTCTTTATATACAAAACCTCAAGGCAACAGGACATGACCTGTTCGAGAGACAGACAATGTTACAGAGCAAAACGGAGACATGATCATTCAGGTTCTTTTTAGTGCGAGGGAAGAGCGCAGATACAAGCATAATATATACAACATAATTATGTACAATTGTGTGCCACACGGTTGGTACACCAGAAAGTTTGCCAGAAGAAAAAATGACGGAGAATAACTGCCTCGATTCCAGAAAGGTGGTAGCTATGAGAACATATGCAATGAGGGGCAGCTACCATCCCCCAAACTGGAGAAGGATAGAAAAAAATCAGCAGTTGAGAAGAGTCTCCAAATGTTGGCAGTGTGGGGGAGAGGGGCACCAACGTGTAGAGTGCCCCACCCAAGGATCTCCCCACTGTTATGCCTGTCAGGCCTACTTTCATTTGTCTCGAGAGTGCCCTGCAAAAATCGCCGAGGGCAGTCAGGCTGTGGCACACACACCCTCCACCCACCCAATACCCGAGCGAAAGGAGGCAAAGGAAGGGAGAGATGAGGGAGATCGAGGCCTCCCTGCATGACAAGAGAAGCAAAAGTTAAAGAAGTGGTGACTACGATGGAGCAGGCACTGGTACCTCCCGGTACCTAACCCCCGTAGCACTAGAGACAGGAGCAGGGGTCAGCGGTATTGCAAGCCCGGTCGTTGGCCTGTGCCACCCATATTGGGATCCTGATTGGCCACACAGAATTTTGCCAGCAAGGGTTGACCTACCAGATAAGTCCATTTGAGCGCTGATCAACACAGGAGCCAGCGTTTTGCTTCTTGAACAAGGAATCTCCTCTAACCCACGACAGTCAGCAGCACCCATCCTCCTCAACACCCCAAGAGGAAATAAAATACAGGCAAGGTATACAACGATTGTCAAATTTAATGTGGGATCTGTGAAGTTTACACATGATTTTTTTATTTTGCCTACCTTAGGAATTCCAGGAATTGTTGCTATACTTAGTCTAAACTTTATTATGAACAATTAAATATACATTTACTGGGAAAAATATAGAATAACAGTAATGGCAGGAGGGTGCATTTTGCAGATAGAAAGTCTTGAGAGAGTAAATGCTTGTGCAGGGAGGGAAAGACAAGTAGGGAAGGTAACAGCTGTACCCAAAAAATGAGAAGTATTGTCTCCCCCGACCCAGCATCTCCCGGAGGGAACCAAGGTCGTAATTAAACCCCATTAAAAATGAGCACACAAAGTCTTAGAGGGCTTGCCAGAAATAAAAGAGAACTGAGCGGATATTACAACTTCAGCCCACACAGACCAACACACTTAGAACTTGATTATGCAAGTGCAAAAACTATGTCTGCCAGATTTTCAACCTGTAGTTAGTAATATTATTAATAATTATCCTGATGTAATTGCAATTGGAGACGAGCCCCCCAAGAGGATTGATGGCTTTCCCTTTAGCACTGAAACGGGACAAGAGACTCGATCAGGTCAAGGTCTTATAAAGTGCCCATTCATTTACAGGGGGAAATAGAAAGGGAAATTGGTAAATTAAGGGAGCAAGGGATTATCGGGGAGAGCAAATCGCCCTGGGCTTATACAATGATATCTGTTAGGAAAAAGTATTGCTCGGTAAGTTGAATGCAGTCAATAAGGACAATACATTTCCACTGCCTCGATCGAAGAATTACTTGTGAAAGTACAATATAGTAAATATTTTACAAATATCGATACTATCAAACATCCATTCAGGAAAACAGTAAAAGCAAAACGGCATTTATAGCTAACGATCCACTATTTCAGTTCAATTTTCTACCTTTCGGTGTTAAAAATGCCCCCATTCATTTTTCTAGAGTAATGAATGCAGTGTTATCTCCCTTAATTGGCCATAATGATCTTGTTTATCTAGATTATATCTCAATTACAGGTAAAAAGGCAGAAGAACGTAATAATAATATTCGTAAAGTTTTAGAAGCATTGTGCAGTATTGTATGAAAATAAATTTATCAAAGTGAGAATTTTTCTGTAAACAGGTCAAATTATTAGGTCAAATAATAACCCCGGATGATATCCAACCCTGCCCTAGTAGAGTAGATGCTATTAGAAATTTCCCAAGGCCATGTACCTCTAAAGAAGTAGCTTGGTTATTTGGGCTCGCTGGGTATTACCGTAGGTTTTGGAGAGATAGCGAGACCCTTATATACTTTAAAGAAACCAAAAGTAACAAATTGTGGAGTGGAAGAAGAAAGGGTCTTTAACCATTTGCAAGCTGCCTTAACTAGTAATGAGTTACTTGCACATACTAGATTTGGTCGCCTGATTTTAGTAACATCAAATGCGAGTAGCGTAGCTATTGGTGCCGTAATTTCTCAACAGGATGATATGAATAGAGAATGACCCATTTGTTTTGCTTCTAAGGCATTAACATGTGCAGAAAAGAGTTATAGTATATTCCATCGTGATGCATTGGGTATTCTTTGCGCTCTAGAGAGGCATTGGTTCTTTTTATTAGGTCTGCCAATTGAGTTGCAAAGTGAACATTCCCCCTCACAGGACTCATTTTACAAAGGAGACTTGACATCTTGTAACGACAACATCCTACAACCCTTTTAGAGCTCTTTTCAGCATTTAGACATTCTCTGCAAATATCCTGTAAATATTGTTTATGCATTTAGGCGCAGAATCATCTGCCTTTTATTTTTATGTATGATTTATTATTATATGTCAAACGTGGGCTTTTAGATTAATCATAATGTCAATGTCAGAAAACACAAAGCCTGGCATTTCTCACCTGTTCGCGGTTGGTCAGTCACCTGTAATCCACCCGTCTCAGGAATAAAGCATCACTCGGCTATGGTCTGTCTCTTGTACCTTACAACTGATGACCGCGGAGTTTTCTCTTAACGGACTTACAACGTCGATTTCCGAATTAATCGTTTGGGCTCGCTACTCCATATACCCCACTAACGAACTCAGTGCAAATCCCTTTGCATTCTGGCATTTCCAAAATCCGTTTTTGTCACAGCAATTAGTGACTACTCGCCTGCTAAATATGGCTCACAACTGAGTTTCGAAGTGTGAGGTCAGAGGCCACACTCAGACATCAACATTACCTCGCCCCTCGCAACCGAAGGGCACGGCCTAATAATCACATAATTAATGCAAATGGCCACATAGATGTCGACAAGACATAAGTCACAACTGCCTCTATTCACACCGAACGCAGCGACTGTATGGTTTCAGTGTGCCGAGTCCCATTTCAGGTTGGCAAACATTACCAATGAAATAAAAAAGTCGGACATGGTGATGGTAATGCTAACACCGGACGAATTTAAAAGAATTTTCTCCTGGCTGAAACAGAGGGCGGGACCCATGAGGTACAGCGACCTAAAAAAGAAACTGACGAAGGCCTACGACCTCCCGGTACCCCTGAGGGCCCAGCATGCCCTCGACCAGATGACAACACCCCTCGGCGAGATCCGTCTCTCAGCAGTTGGGGCCAACTGATGGACCTCCTCCAGCTGAACGAGCTCAACAGCTATGGGCGGACTAAGGAGATAAGCCTCTCTAGGGATATCTTCCACCGTTACCTTCCCCAAAGCATCCACACCTAGTTGGAGGGCACTGAGGACCTGGACATGCCATTGTTGGTAACGAATGCCGACGAACTCCACTTGGCAGTACAGGCTGCCAGATACGCTACCACCACCTCTGTCAACGCCGTCACGGAGGAGACAGAAGAGTACCTAGTGGAACCAGATGAGGTGGGGGTCACCGCGATCCACAGTGGGAGACCACAGTACTCCCGCCCAGGCCCACGCCGCAACGATAGGAGCAGCAACGCCGGCAGCGCCCTCAGCTAGAAGAACGGCAACCACTAGGTGGGGGACCACTCCTAAAAGCAACCGTGGAGCTGGTAAGGCATGATCACATGGGCTTCTTCATCCTCGACGTCAACTCAAGAAAAAGGTTCCTGGTGGATATCGGCGCTATGGTATCAACGTTCCTACTTTCAAAGAATGACCATGGCCTCCCATCAGATGACAGGGCCGCCGTGGTAGCCGCGAACTGTTACAGGATGAGGATATCCATCATGGGACAGGATTACTGCTGGTCTTTCCTGATCGCAGACGTCAAGGTGCCCCTCGTGGGTGCCGACTTCCTCACTCACCACGAACCGCTGGTAGACGTTCGTCGCAAACGACCAGTTGACCAGGGGACAAACAGGTGCCACCACCTCTCCAGCAGGCTTAACCTTCCCAGGGTGTGCCCAGTTATGCCCCACGAAATAAGCCGTCTGCAAACCCCGACTCGCTATAGAGACTAATATGAATATTTATGTTGTACCCATTTATTTCTTTTCATACAATCATTAAAATATTCCCCTTGTAATAATTATCTTGGGGGGGGGGGGGGGTTGAGTAGCTGTAAGGACAACGTCCTACAACCCTTGTAGCACTCTTTTCAGCATTGTACATATTCTCTGTAAATTTCCTGTAAATATTGTTTAGGCATTTAGATACAGAATCATCTACCCTTTATTTTTATGTATGATTCATTATTATATGTCAAGCATGGGCTTTTATATTAATCATAATGTCAATGTCAGGTAACACAAATGCCCAGCATTTCTCACCTGTTCGCGGTCAGTCAGTCACCTGCCCAGCAGGTTGCTATTTCGCCGTCCGCATAGGTCAATGTATTCGAACCATCTCAGGAATAAAGCATCACTTGGCTATGGTCTGTCTCTCATACCTCACAATCTACACAAGCGGGATTTATTGGAAGATTTTTAAAGTTTAACATAAAGAGGCATGACCACATAGAAGGTAAAGCTAAGAAGGTAGCTGATGCCCTCTCTAAAGATGCAGTAATAGGCCACAAAAGAGGAATGAAGAGCAAACCAAAATATTGAGGGGCCCCATCAAAATAGAAAACAGGATGTAAATTCAGGTGAGGGGCAATCAGAAAAGGAGATCAACGAGCAGAGAGAGAGAGAGAGAGAGAGAGAGAGAGAGAGAGAGAGAGAGAGAGAGAGAATGTGTGTGGGTGGCAGAGGATATAACTAGGGGTGTTCGGAATGAGTGCACCTGATGATGCAGGTGTGGTTAACCTAGGAGGTTGGGACATCAAGGAAGTCCGAGAAAGACAGAAAACGAAGAATGGATGGAAAGAGTGCGAGCAGTGATTAAAGGGGAGTCAAATAGTTACCCATCATTTCTAATTGTGCCTTGTGAGAGTTTTTTTTTATAGAGAATGATATCTTATATTTTGCTTATGATTTATCGAGCCATCCACATTGTACATGCAAGTCCGTATGCAGGGTATTTAGGGATTGATAGAACATTCAGGAGAGCACGTGAATCCTTTTGGTTAGGAAGGAAAAAATCTATAGAAAGGTATAGAAAATGTTGTCATGATTGTAACTGTTTTAAAAAACATAAAAACATTGTACCGGAAGTCAAATGTGGCCTGTGATTTCTGTTAAATCTTATAGGGTTCACATAGATGTGGTAGGATCGTTTCCTACTGGTATTACAAAACATAAGTTTATATGTGTATTTGTGGATGCATTTACTCGTTACACTCATACCTACGCAATATTGGATGAATCAGGAAATTCATTTGCCCACACGCTGTGCTCTTCCATTACTAGGTTTGGTTGCCCAAAAATTCTTTTAAGTGATAATGGTCTCGAGTTTATAAATGAGGTTGCGAAATCGGTCATGGACATGATGAAAATTGAACACTTTTCAGTGACCGCATATAGGCCTTCAGCTAAAGGCTTAGTGGAATCGCATAATAGGGTGATGGTGCGAATTTTACGTCACTTGGTGGCTGATGACCCTCGTCATTGGCACATCATGCTTCCTACAGCTTAGCTAGCTTTCAACATTGCATTTAATGCCTTGCTCAGGGACACGCCTTTCTTTTTAGTGTATGGACGGTCCTGATTAATTCGCAACAGTTGTCAAATTATCAAACTGAGCAATACCGTGAACATTTAATAAATCTCTTAAGGAGAGTAATAAGCACCAATGAGAGGTTTTTGAAAAGAGCTATGAAAACCACGGCTCAAAGTATGATGCACGGTTCAAAAGCACACTGGTAAAAGTATTTGTAGGTGATCATGTTACTGTTTTTAGAAAGATATATTTTTAATTTATTCTCATCATTTATTTATTTCCTTATATCCTCTCCTCACTGGGCTATTTTTCCCTTTCTGAGCCCTTGGGCTTATAGCATCTTGCTTTTCCAGCTAGGGTTGTAGCTTAGCTAATAATAATAATAATAATAATAATAATAATAATAATAATAATAATGATAATAATTTGAAATGATTACAACCTAGGAAACACAAACTAGAGCCAGCGTATTTGGGTCCGTACTGAGTAAAGATGGTTAAATCTAACACAGTAACGACACATAACATTATTAATGAAGCAGTGTCTAAAGATCATAGGGCACACATACATGTGGTTCTGGAAGAGGTAGTATTCAAGTGTCAGTGTACCCACTTACCCCTACATATGCGACATTCCCCGAGTTGATGAGTAGGGATTCTTTTTGCTGCTGTTGTTTGAACAAACCTCATTCCTTCTTTTAATGTGTTCTAAATAAACTTTATGATAACAATGTTCTTATGTCGGTGCTTAATGTACTGAAGTAAAGTGTTGTGATAATTTTGCTGCGTATAGCAATATGCATGACATCTGCTGAGTGAGCCTAAAAACGAACAGAGAAAGGTTAAATAGGTCAGGTGTGATCCGTCAGGCGGATGCTTTACTATTGATGTATTTATATGATTCCTGGTTGCGGGGACCGGGACGGTTCCCGAAAGTCAAGTAGCTACGGGATTAAAGCTCAGCCTCGAGGATAGGCATTGTTAGAGAATGTGTAGATGTGAATACTTTATACTTAGAATTATAAGAGAAGGGCGGGAAGCTGAATGATTTTCTCAGGAAGATGGCTAGTGACCACCGATTGATAGTTATAAATGCAGTGTAGTAGTAATTCAAAAATGGCAAAACGGTGGTGAGTTGCGTTACGAAATTGTGCCATAAACCTTAACAAGTATAATCGAGGGATGGAGGAATATCTATTTCTACACCGCCTGAAAGGCCCGTATTGCCCGCAACCAGAGGGAGGTTATTGATGAGGTTGTGCAATACGATATTAATGTGATT
>NC_090727.1:184931830-184934330 GCF_036898095.1 Palaemon carinicauda
TATATATATATATATATATATATATATTATCTGTTATTTTGCGCAAGTTAGGAAGAAGAGGAGCTTTTAGCACTTGTTGGAGAATTGGTAATGTTACTCCTCTATGTAAATATGTTTGTGGTAGCTCAAGTCCCACTGATTACCGCCCAATTTCCATAACTCCCATATTATCTAAAATTTTTGAACGTCTTCTGGCAAAACGTCTTAATAGGTTTGCTGAAGGTAATCATCTATTCCCTAGTTTGCAATTTGGTTTTCGTAAAGGACTTGGAGCATGTGATGCCTTTCTTACAATCCCCAATGCTGTACAGAAATCCCTTGATTTTGGTCAGGAAGTTCGTATGATTGGCCTTGATTTTAGTACTGCCTTTGACCGTGTTAATAATGAGGCCCTTGTTTTCAAACTGAAACAGTTGGGAGTGGGTGGGTCGTTTCTTAGCATTATTATTGATTTTTTAAGTCTTAAATCTCAAAGAGTTGTTGTTGATGGGCACCATAGGGAGTATAGAAATGTGATATCCGGTGTTCCACAGGGTAATGTTCTTGTCCCATTACTTTTCATATTATATATACATGACATGTGGTTTGGCCTAGAAAACAGGCTTGTTGCATATGCAGATGATGCTACTCTCCTTGCATCAATTCCATCCCCTGAATGTAAATCTTGAGTTGGTGAATCCCATATTAGAGATTTAGCTAAAATTAGTGCATGGTACGAATTATGGGGTATGAAGTTGAATCCTAACAATACTGTACTCAAAGTATGATTGTAAGTAGGTTAAGGATGGTGGCTCCTCAACATCCGGATCTCAGTATTGATAATGCTTCTTTAAATTTGTATGACGCTTTTAAAATATTAGGTGTGATTCTCGACAGCAAATATACTTTTGAGAAACACATTAGGTCTCTCTCTTCTTCAATTGCACAAAAAAATTGGGTTATTGAGAAAGTATTACAAGATGTTCGGTGATCAATCTATTCTGAAGAAGTGTTTTAATTCTTTCATTCTACCTTGTTTTGAGAATTGTTCTCCTGTCTGGTGTTCAGCTGCGGATTCTCATCTTAATTTGTTGGACAGAAACTTACGGTCTATTAAATTTCTTATTCCTGATCTAGATATTAATCTTTGGCATCGTCGTTCAATTAGTTCATTATGCATGTTGCATAAGATTTTTCATAACTCTGACCCTCCTTTACATTCAGATCTCCCTGGACAATTCTATCCTGTTCATAATACTAGGCAGGCAGTTAATTCTAATAGCCAGGCCTTCTCCATCATAAGGATCAATACTACATAGTACTCTAGAAGTTTTATTCCAGCTGTTACCAAGTTGTGGAATGATCTTCCTAATCGGGTAGTTGAATCGGTAGAACTTCAAAAGTTCAAAGTTTGAGCAAATGTTTTTATGTTGAGCAGGCTGACATGAGTCTTTTTATAGTTTATATATGACATATCTCTTTTTGACGTTGTTAATAGTTTATATAGGACAAATCTGTTTTGACGTTGTTACTTTTTTTGGAATGATTTATTGTTAATTTATCCTCATCATTTATTTGTTTCCTTATTTCCTTTCCTCACTGAGCTATTTTTCCCTATTGGAACCCTTGAGCTTATAGCATCTTGCTTTTCCAACTAGGGTTATAGCTTGGCTAGTAATAATAATAATAATAATCATAATAATATATATATATATATATATATATATATATATATATATATATATATATATATATATATATATATATATATATAAATCGCTTTCCATAGACTAAATAAATCTATAGTGAATTATTTCAGATGGATCAGTTATAAATACCGAAGATGAAGAAAGGCAACGTTGGATGGAATACTTTAGCAAAGTCATGAATAGGAGATATGAAGGGGATAATTTGATTGATATACCTGAAGCTGATGAAGACCTTGAAGTACCCATGAATGAATTCAGTTTCTCTGGAGTCGAAGCTATTCCTTGAAAACTCATGAGATGGAAAACCCCTGGGAATGATAGAATAACTCCCGATATGATATTGGCCGAAAATGAAGTGACTCCCCGAATACTTACCAGATTATTTTGTAGAATGTGGCAAGAAGAAGCAAAACTTGATGGATGGAAGCTAGGGTGTTGGTAAAAATTGCAGAAACAGATTTGATTGATTTCAATTATTATTGAGGCATCACACTTACGTCAGTTTTCATGAAAATATATGGTATGCTTATTCTAATGAGACTGGAGCGAAAGATTGATAAAACGATGAGAGGTGAAACATGTTGTTCAGTAATGCGTGGATTATAGAAATCCCCGTTTGTGGCCTTTGTGGGATATGAAAAAGTCTTTCATATTGTGCAACGGCCAATTTTGGGGAGAGTCCTGCATTATTAGGGAGTTCCTGTTAAATATGTCAATTTGATTTAGTCTGTTCATGCGCATAGTAAGCGCAGAGTTAATTTTAATGGAGTCCTATTAAATGAATTTCCAGTGAACAGTGGAGTGCTCCAAGG
>NC_090727.1:184946830-184949330 GCF_036898095.1 Palaemon carinicauda
CGGCCTTCTGCAACGCAAAGAATGACCTATCAACCACTGCTGCTCTTCATTTTCCCGTGCCACATGCACTCTCCTTTTCTCCACCGATGCCAGCGATGTTGCTATTGGGGCAGTACTTGGGCAGGTGGCCACCAGCTCACCCAGCCCATTGGCCTTCTTCAGTAGAAAACTGTCTAAGGTGGAATCCAGCTACTCTACCTTCGAACACCGAATTGTTGGTGGAGCACTGTCACTTTTGCTGTTTTTTGGAAGGTACTCCCTTCATCATTCGCACGGATCAGATGCCTCTAGTGCACACCTTTACTCAACAGACTGCCGCCTGGTCTGCTCATCAACACCGACATCTCTCCGCAGGGGCTGAATACAATTGTACCCTTTAACATGTCCCTGGGAAAATGAATCCCGGTGCTGAAATCCCTGTCAAGAGACACATTGGCCGCCATTCACCTGGGATTGGATTATAACGCCTTGCCAGAAGCCCAACAAAAAGATCCAGAGTACCAAGCATGTAGGACATTCTGCACATCCCTCCATTGGGAGTGCGTCTCTCTCAACGACTCCAACACCAAGCTCCTCTGTGACGTCAGTGCTGTTAGACGTAGACCCTGGATACCTTCTCCCATGCGCCGAAAGGTGTTTGATTTCATTCACGGACTTTAAAATCCCTCCCACTGTTCTACTGCACAATTACTGAATACAAAATTAATTTGGCACGTATTAATTAGGGTGGTATTTAACGGCAACCTTCAAAAGTACATCGACACACAGATTCAAGAAGTGGGAACCTTTCCTCAACCTCAGCGTCATTTTGTACATATTCACGTCAAAATACTAGGTCCCCTACCCACATCACAGGGACATAAGTACATGTTATCTGTTTACCGCTCCACTCATTAGCCTGAAGCCAGTCCCATGGAAACTGCAAAGTCAGCCTTATATACATCTGCTTTACTTTCAAGGAGGAGTGTGAGATTTGATATCCCATAACATTTTACTTCTGGCAGAAGTACCACTTTCACCTCTCAATGATGGAAATCATTAGCAAATCTCCTGGCAATCACCCTACATTACACAACCGCCTGCAACCCTGCAACCAACGGACGGGTTGAACGTTTACATCACACCTTCAAATCAGCTTTGATGTCCCACGGCAAGGACTCCAACTGGTTTACTTAGCTCCCTTGGATCCTTGTGGGACTAAGGACCACTCACAAAGATGTCCACGGATGTCTCAGCAGCTGAAATGGTGTCTGGTGTTGGTTGTTTCTGCTGATTTTTTTTCCGTCTAGAACCTCCTATGACAATCTCCAGCCCCAACATCACATTGTGGGAATATTTAATCAATGTCGCCAGACTTACAAGCCCCCAGCGAAGCAGCACATACCAGGAGATTTGCACTCGGCAAGGCAGAATTTCCTGCGCAATGGCACAAGCAAGCCAGTACTAACGCCCCCTTACACGGGTCCTTGTATCGTGATCCGTTGCACGCCAAAAGCGTTCTTAATTTACACTCATGGCAAAGACCACTGGGTCTTCATTGATCTCCTAAAAGCTGTGTATCTCTTGCAAGATGACCCACCTACAGTGGGCCTCTCAAGAGTGGGGCATCCTATTACACATATATGTCTTTTACGAGGCGAGAGCCATGTACTGCACGTTTCATAAACGCTTGAATAATGTAATGTTATTACATTTTTTTTATCTCTCGCTCTTCCCCGCACTGATAACAGAACCTGTTTAAGCTTGCCTTCCAATGTGTTAAATTGTTTGAATTTTTGTGACATTGTTGCTCAGAACTTCTTGTACATAAATCATTATCTATTATATGAAGGATACCTGCACTCACCTCGCCTCTCTGTTAACAGCCACTTCACACACCGCTGTCTTGCAGTACAGTTCTCTTCCTTGAGGGTACACCATTCTATCTTTTTAATCTTCCTCTGGTTTTTCAAGTTTTTATAGTCTATCCATGAAAAATATGTTTTAATGTTCTTACTGTTCTTAAAATATTTTAACTGTTTATTACTTCTCTTGTTTTCTTTACTCACTGGGCTATTTTCCCCTGATTTACGCCTTATGCTTATAGCATTCTGCTTTTCCAACTAGTGTTGTAGCTTAGCTAATAATAATAATAATAATAATAATAATAATAATAATAATAATAATAATAATAATAATAATAATAATAATAATAATCGTTTCCTTTTAAATTTATCATAGGTCATTTATATTATACATAGACGATGCAAACACACACACTCTCTCTCTCTCTCTCTCTCTCTCTCTCTCTCTCTCTCTCTCTCTCTCTCTCTCTCTCTCTCTCTCTCTCTCAATTGACATAGCTCCCAGGTATAACGTTGATGTTTCACTCATTCGTCTTGAGCTGATGTAGATAGGACTTCATTATAATGAAATACAAACTGTTTATATATCGCTGATGTACAATTTTCTTCCCCACTTTCAAATATTTAATCTATTAGTCGCTTGCAAAAGGGCATTT
>NC_090727.1:184954330-184976830 GCF_036898095.1 Palaemon carinicauda
AAGTAATGGGCCAAGAACACTACCCTGAGGAACACCAGATATCACATTCCCATACTCACTATGGCGCTCAATAACACAAACTTTTTTCCATCTATTACTTAAAAATTGAATAATGATGCTAAGAAAAGACCCAGCCACTTCCAATTTTTAGAGTTGGAAAACAAGGGATTCATGATTAAACGGTCAAAGGCAGCACTAAAATCAAGGCCAATCATAAGAACTTCCTGATTGCAAGAAGGGCATCATATGCTCTAAGACCTTTACGAAAGCCAAATTTGACACTAAGGAACAGATGATTGCCTTCAGCAAACCTATTTAGACGTTTTGCCAAAACATGTTAAAAAAACTTCCGATAATATGAGAGTTTTGGATTTTTTTTTTTTTTTGGGGGGGGGGGGGTAATCAGTTGGGCTTGAGCTACCACAAACACATTTACATAGTGGAATAACATTACCCATTCTCCAACAAGTGCAAAAGGCACCTCTCCTTGCGAACTTTCACAATATAACCGAAAAATTTGGAGCGAAGAAATCTGCAGTCTTTATAAAAAAAACAAAGGAAAAATACCATTTGGGTATAGACCTCCATAGCTCCTCCTTCTGCTACATTTGGTACCGGCTCAGGTGTTTCATTATTTCTATTGGTGAATATATTTCTTTTATCACTATTGTATAGCAGTGTATAGAAATCCTCTGTATTTTTTATCACTCTTATCTATTATTGATAATATTACCATTTTCATCCTTTAAGTGAAAATCTGTTGGCGTCCTGTTCGAAGTCTTTCTTCATCACTTTGATGCATCTTTCTTTTTTTAGTGTTTCCTCCAATTTAGTCTGATTGTGTTTACAAATATCTTGGATATTTAGTTTGCTTAATGTTTTGAATAGCTCTGCTAATTCTATTTCATCTCTCTTGGATTTTACCTTCATTTCCAATCTTTTCTTTATTAGGATTTTTGGTCTTTTCTGAAAGTTATCCTTGATCTGGTTTAGGACTTTACCACCCATTTCTTCTGTTGATTCCACTACAAATTTAGTTAAATTACTGTTAATTTCTTCTTTCCTTGCTTCCATTTTATCTGTGAGTACGTATTTTATATAGCTAAACTAAACTCATCAGATTTTTCTTTTATTACAGTAGTGTTTATTTTCTTAAAATTATTTTTCTCTCTCTTTCCTTAGATCTAAACAAAGTTTGCTTCTCACCATTCTGTGATTGCTTCATTTTAAATTGTTTAACAATGTTAAATCTTTAACTTAATTACCTTTTTCACTGAGAATAAAATCTATTTCATTTTTTGTTTCTCCATTTGGGATTTTCAACGTCCATTTTCTATGTTCCTTTTTTATAAAAGGTGTTCATGATTTCAAGAATATTTCTTTCAGCAAATTCTACAAGCATGTTTCCTCTGTCATTCCTTGTGCCTACTCCAAATTTACCTACTGCTGGTTTTCCTCTCTTCTTTTGACGTACTTCAGTATTAAAAACACCAAAACCAAATAATGTACACCGAGTCTTATTTTTTTCACAGATATCTCCATATCTTCATAAAAAGTTTCTATTTCTTACTCTTTATGGGATGTTATTGATGAATACTTTTGAATGACCTTCAGTTTATACTTCTTATTTAGTTTCATAATTTAGAAAACGTAGGATTTAACGTTAACTTTAAGTTTTGCAGATGATATAGTTCTGTTTAGCGAATCACGTGAGGAATTGTAAAAGATGATAGAAGATTTGATTAGAGAAAGTAGAAATGTAGAACTGAAAATGAAAATGAGTAAAACTAAGATAATGTTCAATGAAAATGTAGAAACTACAAATAAGGTCATGGACGAACCATTAGGGATTGTTAACGATTATATGTACTTAGGAAAAAACTGTAAGCGTTTCCCTGGGACACAAGATCAAAATTAAAAGAAAGCATGGAATGTCAAGCTTTTGGTAAACAAAATGGTATTATTAAAAGTAAAATGGCACTTTCTCTAAAAAGATAAGCATTTAATCAGATATTCCTACCAGCAATAACTTATGCATCAAGAACTTGGAGCCTTACTAAAGCGTTAGAACACAAGCTAGTTAGCTAGTTACTACCCAAAGAACAATGGAAAGAATAATAATGGGATTTATGCTAAGAGACAAAAAAAAGAAGAATATTGGTTACGAGAGTAAGCTAACGTAGAGGATACTCTAACAACATTAAATAAAAAGAAATGGACATTTGCAGCACATAATAAAAATTACTGATAATAGATTGACATTAAAAATAACAAAATGGGTCCATAAAGATTAAAAAAGACGGAGAAGTAAGAGAAGATGATGTATTAACGAACTAAGAAAATTTGCGAGTATAAACTAGCATAGAAAGACCAAAAACAGACGTGAGTGGAAGGATATATATGTATATATATATATATATATATATATATATATATATATATATATATATATATATATATATATATATTGTATATATATATTGTATATATATATTGTATATATATATATATATATATATATATATATATATATATATATATATATATATATATATACATACTCTCTCTCTCTCTCTCTCTCTCTCTCTCTCTCTCTCTCTCTCTCTCTCTCTCGCCTTCCAAAAAAATTCCTCTTTATATTCAAGAAAAGAACCACTCCTTAGTTCGGAGTAAGGATGGATTTTTTGTTTCTAAAAATATCTTGAAATCTGAAGGGCGATCGAGGTATCCTCTGCCACATTTGTTTTCCTTCTTGGGTTTATTGGCTTTTGTAATGACTTATGGTGGGCGAGACATTCTCTCGCATCCAACAGAAAATAATATTTTTCCTGTAGCTTATATATAAGAAAAAAGACACAGGATATTTTGGATTTGTTTCAGATTTTCAAATGGCGTATACCCTAAACCCGCTTCTAATAGCTCTTTTCTTGAAACTATCATCTTTCTCTTAGTGGAAATGTAAAGTGATAACCTCATAGAACCCTAACAAGCTGCATAACTATTAAATGAACCCTCTCAATAAAAAGTAAAGTATATTTATGCTTCGTAAATACTAAACAGATATTTTCCGACCTGACAGATACAGTCACTCATGCACTTCAGCTCAATAAGGCGATAGTATAATAAATTATACTCGCACGCCTGGAAGACTCACTGTGTCATAGATGAGGAAGCAACTCTCACATGATTCTGGATTGAAAAGTTTGTGCTTAAGAAGTTTATCTCTGACGTCCAATTCAAGAAAACCCCAATATGTATTACTTTTCTCATCGCTTGAATACGCTTTTGAAAATTATCAACATCAATAACATCTTGAGATCTTGACGTCTATTATTTGAGTAAATTCTAAAGGTTATTACTCTAAATGCACCAAAATGTTCATCAGTTGATGTGGATCATACCTCAGAATTATAAGTAAAAAGAATTTAAACTTTGATACATCATTATTAAAACGTCTTTGTCTCGCAATTTGTGATTCAGGAGTTGGAGACCCTCTCAACTCAAGCACTTTCTTGTAGTGTCTGCAATCTCACCATTCTTGTGGGCTACGAATCCCTATCCTTATTTCTAGAGGACGTAGCCTATAGGTCTAATTGCATATTCATCAGCAGACACTGCCTGGCTCTCCCTGG
The DNA here is from genome assembly GCF_036898095.1 of Palaemon carinicauda. Lineage (NCBI taxonomy): Eukaryota > Metazoa > Arthropoda > Malacostraca > Decapoda > Palaemonidae > Palaemon > Palaemon carinicauda. The sequence goes on from NC_090727.1 coordinate 184,957,963, forward strand.
TCCTAGCTTGGGTATAGAGGGTTCTTGAGCAACGCTCGTCAGTGAACTTACCCCTGCCGTTTGGTTTATAGGTTTAAAGACCGCTCATGAATATCAAGGGCAAGGGACAGTAACATTGCCTTACTAAGTATTGCCCTAAAGACTGACCATATATACATATGATCAGAGCCCAAGCTCCCTCACCATCCAAGCTAGGACCAAAGAGGGCCAGGTAATGGCTGCTGATGACTCAAGAGATACCCCTATAAGCTCCCCCAAACCCCCATCCTTAGCTCACAAGGATAGTGAGGTTACAGCGACCAAAGGAACTAATGAGCCTGAGCGGGACTCGAACCCCAGTCTGGCGTTCATAAGTCAGGGACGTTACCACATCGGCCACCACAATTTGCATTTGGTGCTTCAGAGAGTCACTCTTTTAACATCTTTAGAATTCAAAAAGTTGCAGCCATAATAAATGATATTCAAAATCGAAATAGCCATTTCCAACAATAAATCATTGGCAATTTGAGATGTCAAAAAGGTGAACAAAATCGAATTATCCACTTAATCCCAATCACACAAACTAACACTTAGGTGCTGTGAAGTAGCACAGTGGCATAGTTAGAACTATCATTGATCTTCACCTTTCCTTTTCCCACAAGAATTAAACTCCTTAGTTCTTGGGTCGACTATTATTAGATATTCATTTCTCGATATACTGTAGGTCCTGATTACCAATTTACATTTGTTCAAAAGAAAATTACAACTACATTAACTGAACTATGATTTGCTAACCTTTGGATGTCTATAAATTTATAACAAATATCTGAACTAACCAAAAGTGCCGTTAGGTAAGAAAATAACAATCTGACGAAAAAATGTTTTGGATTATTATATTTTGTATGTACTGTACTATAGGTAATCTTGGATGGCAATTGCCTTCATATAATGGTTCCTTCGGTATAACTGACACTCAACCCTCTAATTTTTCGGTCTCTCAACAAAACCATATCCATTAAATAAAACAATACCACTTAGATTTCGTAGATGAGTAAACAGTTACCCATTCTGAAATCCATTGAAGATAGCTTTTCATCTTAGAAATCTTTTAGGATATAAATCTGAGGTATTCCAGCTGGGAAAGGCGTCTTCCCTTTCAAGTCCTCATTTGGAAATCCCTTTGAGTGAAATGCATAATTCTTGGCTTGAAGAGGAAAGAGACAAAATATTGACTGACACGTCGGTCCTTGTTTCTGCCAGAAGTGATATTTGAGGCATCCTCAGAGGAGTTCATAACTCTATCAACAAAGGGAAGATGCTAGACGTGCAGAGAGAGAGAGAGAGAGAGAGAGAGAGAGAGAGAGAGAGAGAGAGATTATTTCCAAGAAACAGTACATCAAAAGGAGGGAAAATATCTATTTCTAATTCAAAGTCATTTTAGGGATTATACTCTTATAAGATATAAACATTGAAAAATGTAGAATATTGAATATTTCTAGAAAGAAAAACAAGAAAGAACAATCGATCAAAAGAGTATTAATGGACGTTTGAAGAAACATTTATTCTTAACTATTCAACAATCGCGGAAAGGGCGAAGAAATAATTACCGTTGGAATAACAATACACCAATAAAGACAATTCAGGAAACAATCCTTTTTTTATCAAGTGTTTGAATTCTACTTTCGTAAATTTAGAAATAAACAAATAAATCCATTACTGAAAAAAGGTTTAATGGTCGCTCATGATTGGCAGAGGCAGGGGACAGAATAATGTCCTAGAGAGTGATCAGCTCCCAAGACCCCTCTCCGTCAAGCTTAGACCAGCGAGGGCCAGGCAATGGCTGCTGATTACTTACCAGGTAGACCTATATGTTCCTAAAACCCAGAATCCTTAGCTCACAAGGACGGTGAGGGGGCAGGCACCACTAGAAACCCTCGCCCAACAGATTGTAAGACAGGCACGTTTCATATAGGCAATTGACAGTGAGCACTGATATAAGAAAACTATAAAATATTCTCCGGGAATTTAGTCTGGGCATTTTCTATCTTTAAAGAGCAGACCATCACTAATGCATTCACGTAAAATAAAAAAAAAATAGAAATAAAAAAATGTCGGTTTCTCGAAGAAAAGTCAATGTTGAGAACCTTTCATTGAAAAGAAAAAAAAAACTTCTAAATCAGCCCACTTTGATTTTGCAGAAAAACCAATTCCCTCTTCCACAGAATCAACAACAATTTCAGCTTTTCCCCGCAATGGAATTAGACCTTTTGTTGGCCTGTTTTCCAAAGACTCCTCTAAGGATCGTCCTTAAGGGCTCTCCTCACACGAGGGGGTAGCAGTAGGCCTACTAGGGCTCTCCTCTTTTGAGGACGTAGAAGTAGGCCTACAAGGGCTCTCCTCATCTGAAGGGTTACGAGTAGGACTACACTTGAGGGTTAGGGTGGCGTCTGGTCCATTGACAAGAGACGTGAACTAATTTGTCATTGAATTTTAACCTCTCATTTTTCTTTGTGGATTTCTATGCAAACTTATTTGCTGATGTGATTCATATGGGCACATGTGTTCCTGTGATTTTAAGCATACATACGCATGCTGTATTTACAGATGCAATGCATACATACAGGGGAACAAAATAGCAGAGAGAGAGAGAGAGAGAGAGAGAGAGAGAGAGAGAGAGAGAGAGAGAGAGAGAGAGAGAGAGAGAAAATTATTTGACTAATTCCCCCGTTTCAATTAATAACTTCCGTAATGTCTCAAAGAGTGAGCTGTGACCGGGGTGGGCTGGGGGGGGGGGGGACTAATTGGGATAATTTTTGAAGTCTCTCTGACGTGTTAAAAATGTGCCGAGTGTCGGCATTAATTACTACGTTAATCAACGACTACTGAATTCTAATCTTGTTAGATGATTACAATCAGCTTATCATGTTGGGTATGTGACACGGTATGATCTGTTATAACATTATCTTTTTCATCTCTCAACTTACTGGTACTTCGTATTTTTAAAAATGAATTTCCCTTTTCTCTTGAGAGAAAACAAAAACATAATGCTGAGAAAACGAATATTTGAAAAAAGAAGAAAAAAAAAATTATGGAATGATATTAGTAATCTATGTAATTTCAAACAAGATGTTTTCTTTAATATCAGCATGCTGCCAGCAACTTTGGCATTGATATAATATCGAGGCAACAAAATGGTTAATTTGAAAGAAAACTCTCTCTCTCTCTCTCTCTCTCTCTCTCTCTCTCTCTCTCTCTCTCTCTCTCTCTCTCTCTCTCTCTCTCTCTCACACACACACACAAACACACACACACTAAGCAAATTAGAGGACATAGACTATTATTATTATTATTATTATTATTATTATTATTAGGTAAACTACAACCCTAGTTGAGAAAGCAAGTTGCTATAATTTTATACCCAAGGGCTCTAACAGGGAAAAATAGCCCAGTGAGGAAAGGAAATAAGGAAATACATAAACGATATAAGAAGTAATGAAAAATTGAAATAAAATAACATACATGGACCATTAACAGATGCTTTTGGAAGGTCATATCTGAGGCCTTTGTCTTATAGTGGACTAGCTACCAATAATAATGATGATGATGATGATATATATATATATATATATATATATATATATATATATATATATATATATATATATATATATATATATATATATATATATATTCTTACGAACCTCGATCTAGTGTAGAGTAAATACTTTATTCATGTATTTAATTTGTGTATTTAAGAGGTGAATAGCCAGCTCATAAGGTGAGTTTGTCTCATGTTGGTATAAGTAATTGTATGAAAATTGTGTAAGATTTCGTCGTTTATGTAATTGAATTTTTCATTCAAGTCATTATATGTAAATTTATGTTAGTTTTAAGAATTAACTTTTGATTTTACGTATTATGTTACGAAGTCTTATGCAATCTCGATTAAGTGTGCTGTACGAACCATACGAGGTATGAACGAGGGCTTATGTAATTTTTTTATTTTACAAGGTATTACATCCTGTTTGTGAGAGAGATTTCCACGTGTTTAGAAGTTCTTGAAAACTGAAGAGTTAATTTTAACTTTTTTCTTATTGTTCCGAGGAGGGAGGTGGGCATAGTTAGCTGACATAGAGTTGCCTCGCTTGTGCATTGGTATTCGTCTGTCATTTGTTTGTGACCTTACGCCTGTAGGCACTGCCCGCAAGCTTCTAGACCCCCTGACCTAGAAGGGTCTAGAATTTTTAAGTCAATATATATATATATATACTCTACCAGGAATGCATAGGAGCAGAAGAGATCCAGCCTGTCCCTGTGAAAGATGCAACATCTTCTCTCCTCAAGTGCCTCGAGCGTGTGCCCTCTCCAAAGTGAATAAGTTTTTACTCAACATATATCGTGTGTAGTGTGTTCAAACGATAATGAAACTTTGAATATGACTTAAAATTTCTTGTGTTATCGTATGTACTGGTATTAAACATTCCCTTTTTAACTGGCCCTGTGAGATTTAGGTTAAAATGGTGATGTGTATCTATTTTGGCTCAACTGTTCGCTTACCTCGTGTGATCCAAAACATGTATGTTTATCAATTACTTTTATGTAAACTTCAATAAGAGTTTAATCATTAGAGTGTTAAAGGTTAACTATTGCAGTTAATCATGTTTAATATTTTTAATGATTCATTTTGGTGATAATTTCCCTATTAATGTTGTAAATTTTTATAAAATATATTTATTTTTGTAAAGAGTGTCTCATTTCGATCACCTGTATTTCTTATGGAGCTCTCAGGCATCCCTGTTTAAGAATGGAAGAGGTTTTTTTGAAGAGTTCTAAATAAAAATTACTTTGTTTTGAGTGAATGTAAGAGATCTTTCGAAATTCAGCGTTCTTATACACTGCCATCTGGGATTTATATAATTTTCTCAGAGCTTGGGTATTATTCAAGTGTAACAGAGTTATGTAAAAACAAACAGGTGAATTTGGAACTCGGGAGGTTATGTAACTTGCCAGCCGTAATATATATAATATATCTATAAATATATATATATATATATATATATATATATATATATATATATATATATATATATATATATATATATATATATATATATATATATATAGATTTAATAAATATACATAGTATTGCTCAGTTGAATAATTTAGCAATTGTTGTGAATTAATCAGGACTGTATATGGTAACACAGGATCATGTCCATACACTAAAAAGAAAGGCGTGTCCCTGAGCGAAGCATTATCTGCAATGTTCAAAGATAGCTAAGCTGTAGAAATCACGGCGTGCCAATGAAAGGGGTCATCAGCTACTAAGTAGCGTAAAATTCGTACTACTTCCTTATTATGAGATCCCACTAAGCCATTAGCTGAAGGCCTATATGCGGTTACTGTAAAGTGTTCATTTTTCATAAAGTCCGTGACCAATTTAACCACCTTATTTATAAACTCGACACCATTATCACTTATCAAAATGTTCGGGCAACCAAACGTAGTAATGAAAGAGCACAGCACGTGGACTAATGAATTTGTCGATTTATCAAACATTGCATAAGTATGAGTGTACCATGTAAATGCATCCACAAATACACATATATATTTATGTTGTGTTAAACCAGTAGGAAATGGTCCTACCATATCCATATACACCCTATAAAATTTAATAGGAATCACAGGCCACTTTCTTGCTTCTGGTACAGTGTTTTTATGTTCCTTGAAACAGTTACAAGCATGACAACATTTTATATAATTCTCTACAGATTTTTTCATTCCTAACCAAAAGAAGGATTCACGTGCTTCCCTTAATGTTCTATCAATCCGTAAATGCCCTGCAAACCGACTTGCATGTACAATGTGGATGGCTCGATTAATTAAAGATGGAGGAAGAACTACCTTTGCACAAAATTCCCCTCCCCTCTTCTCGTAAGCACAATATAAGATATCATTTTCTACAAAAAAAAATTCTAACGAGGCACATTCAGAAATGACGGATAACTCTCTGATTCCCCTTTAATCATTGCTTGCACTCTTTCCATCCATTCCTCTTTTTTCTGTCCCTCACAGACTTCTTTTATATCCCAAGCTCCAAAGTCAATCACACTTGCATCATCAGGGCATGCATTCTGGACACCCCTGATCATGTCCTCGGCCACCCACAAATATTCACCTTTACTGCTCATATTTCTCTCTCTCTGCAACAACCGTAACTCTCTCTCATTCCGTTTTCTGATTGCTCCTCGAGTGAATTCACATCCCGTTCTCTATTTTGATGGGGGTCTTCAATATTTTGGTTATGTTCTTCGTTCCCCTTTGTGTCCTAGTTGTTACTTTCTATTACTGTACCTCTAGAGAGGGCTTCAGCTACCTTGTTAGCTTCTATGTGGTGAAAACCCTTTATATTAAACTATAACAATCTCTCAATCTATCTTACTTGTTGAGAGGTCAAATCTCCCTTGTAAAAGAGGTCACGTAAGGGGCGATGATCACCTTGCAACTCAATCGACTGACCTAACAAAAAGAACCGCTGCCTCTCTAGAACCCAAAGAATAGCCAAAGCCTCTCGATCAAATGTATTATAATTCTTTTCTGCCCCTTCTAATGCTCTGGAAGCAATACAAATGGGTCGCTCTCTAACTTTATCATCTCGTTGAGAAACTACGCCACCAATAGCCAAGCTACTCGCATCTGTTGTCACTAAAAATGGGCGATCAATTTTAGGATACGAGAGTAATTCATTGCTAGTTAAGACAGCTCTCCAATGGTTAAAGGCCCTTTCTTCTTCCTCTCCCAAATTTATTACTTTTTGTTTCTTCAAAGCATCTAAGGGTCTCGCTATCTCTCTAGAACCTCTTATGAATTTATGGTAATATCCAGCAAGCTCATGGAACCCAGCTACTTCCTTAGGGGTATGTGGCCTGGGGAAATCTCTAATAGCTGCTACTTTACTGGGGCAGGGTTGTATACCTTCTGGAGTTATTATGTGACCTAAAAATTCGACTTGTTTATAGAAAAATTTGCACTTTGACAAATTTCTATCATACCATTACACCGCAATGCTTCTAAAACTATATGAATATTATTATTGTGTTCTTCGGCCGTTTTCCCTGTAATTATGATATCGTCTAAATTAATAAGAACATTATGGCCTATTGAGGGAGACAAAACCACCAGCATTACTCTAGAGAAATGCCTTGGAGCATTTTTAACACCAAAAGGAAGAAAATTTAACTGATTGTTAGTTATAAATGCCGTTTTACATTTACTGTCCTCCTGAATGGGTATTTGATAGTATCCAGATTTTAAATCAATAGTTGTAAAATAATTACAATCCCATAACTTCACAAGTAATTTTTGATCGAGGGCAATGGAAATGCATTATCCTTAGTGACTGCATTCAACTTCCTATAATCAACACACAATCTTACTGAGCCATCCTTTTGTTTAGCAGCTACAATTGGAGAAGCTCAGGGGGACTTGCTCTCCTCGATTTTCCCTTGCTCCCTTAATTTACTAATTTCGCTTTCTATCTCTCCCTGGAAATGAATGGGTACCTTATAAGGCCTTGACCTGATCAGCTCAGCCTGCCCAGTTTTAATGCTAAAGGGAAATCAATCAATCATCCCGGGTTACTTATCTCTTATTGCAATTACATCGGAATAATTATTGAGAGTGTCACTAACTGCAAGTTGATATTATGACGGACATAGTTTTCGCGCTTGCATAATCAAATTTTGAGTGCGTTCGTCTGTGTGGGCTGGAGTTGTGGCTCCCAACATCCCATTATTAGCAATTTCACATAACTCTAATTCACACACAGAATCACTTCCTGACACAACTCCGTTATTTGACAAATTAACCATCGTTATATCAGCTCTGTTCTCTTTTATTTCCAATAAGCACTCTAACATTACATACGCCCAATTGTCTTGGGGTTTAACCACGACCTTGGTACCTTCCAGAAGAGACCGACACGGGGTCACTGATATGCTCATAAGTGTCTGGGGAGACAACACTTCTAATCTCTCAGGTACAGCTGTTACCTTACTTAGATGTTTCTCGGTGCCCACACAAGCACTTACTCTCTCATGACTTTCTATCGGCAAAATGCACCCTTCTGCCTTTACTGTTATTGTATCTTTTCACCCTAAAATGCATATCTGATTACCAGATATGAAATCAAATCCTAAAATAGCCTCGATTCCTGGAATTCCCAGGTGGGCGAAGCAAAAAAACCACATGTAAACTTCACAGATCCCACCTTAAAGTTGACGATCGTTGTATGGTTTATGCGTAATTTATTTCCTCCTTGTGTGTCGAGGACGATGGATGCCGCTGACTATAGTGGGTTTGAGGACAATCTTTTTTCAATCAGTGAAACGCTGGCTCCTGTGTTGATCAGTGCTCGAATGGATTTATCTGGCAGGTCAATCCTAACTATTAACATTCCTAGCCGGCCATTACGATATATGAGGCACGGGCCAATGACCTCAGCTGCAATGCCGCAGCCCCCTAGTGCTGCTTGGGTGAGGTCGGAGATAACGATGGAGGTCCCAGTGCATGCTCTACGAAGTCCGTCGTCGTTCCTCCCATCGGTGCCTCGGCTGCTGCTTCTGATGTCATGCGGGGGGGGGGTGGATTGATCTCCCCAGTCCCCCCTTTCCTCTGCTTCCTTTTATTATTATTATTATTATTATTATTATTATTATTATTATTATTATTATTATTATTATTATTATTATTATTACTTGCTAAGCTACAATCCTATTTGGAAAAGCAGGATGCTATAAGCCCAGGGGCTCCAACAGAGAAAATAGCTTAGTGAGGAAAGGGAACAAGGAAAAATAAAATATTTTAAGAAGGCAAGAACTCTAACCCAAGAAAGTGGAAGACCATGGTACAGAGACTGTGGCACTACCCAAGATTGGAGAACAATGCTTTGATTTTGGAGTGTACCTCTCCTAGAAGAGCCGCTTACCATAGCTATAGAGTCTCTTCTACCCTTAGAAAGAGGAAAATGGCCACTGAACAATTACAGTGCAGTAAGAAGAGTTGTTTGGTAATTTCAGTGTTGTCAGTTGTATGAGGACAGAGGAGAATATGTAAAGAATAGGACAGACTATTCAGTGTGTGAGTGTATAGGCAATGGAAAAATTAATCGTAACCAGAGAGAAGGATTCAATGTAGTACTGTCTGGCCAATCAAAAGACCCCATAACTCTCTAGCAATAGTATCTCAATGGGTGGCTGGTGCCCTGGCCAACCTACTACCTATAACATCTCCGGATGTTAGGGGGAGGGAGGTGTGCGTGTGCCACAGCCCGACCGCCCTCGGCCGTTTTTGCTGAGCACTCTGGAGATAGATGACCGTAGGCCTGACGAGTGTAATAGCGGGGGGATCCTTGGGTGGGGCACTCCACTCGTCAGTGCCCCTCTTCCCCACACTGCCAGCATCTCAAGACTCTTTTCACCTGCTGACTGCGTTCTCCCCTCTCCCGCTTTGGGGGTTAGTGAGTGCCTCTCATGGCTGCCAACTTCTCAGAATGGGGCCAGTTATTCCCAGTTATTATTTCTTCTGGCAAACTGTCTAGAATGTTTTGTATCGCACTCACTATGTCTGCTAACGAGCGATTGTCATCGAACAAATAACCACATAAATACGGGTTTACTAATCTGTGAATATGTTTACGGGCAATTGCTTTTTTATCACCTTCTGGGAGATTGGCTCTACGGGTGGCTAATGAATCGCAATACCGAAAAAGGCAAGATGCAAAACTAAGAACGGATTTACCTTCCCAAATTTTGGGTTTGTAATTTTCTTTTATGTCCCCCTTTCTCGCATCAGGTAAGCCATACTTCTCAATTAAACGTCGTTTTATTCCAGTATAACTTCTTGAACTGTCTTGTGGCCAACACATTACCTCCATTGCCGGAGCATTTTTCAGCACTCATATGTGGCTACTTCAAAGTCTCTGAAAAACACTTCGGTCGATTGAAACAATTCGTTAGGCCGTTGATCATCAAAACGCCTAACACTTGCCTGGAGTTCTAGCAACTTTTGAATTACGATTTGCGTATCTTCACTCGGCTGTGCATACGTACTTTCATTTGTGTGCGTTTGGACTTCGTTCATGTCCGTCAGATATGCTGTGGTTGCGCGCCGCTCCTCTTCTCATTCAACCAAGAATCTGTTCATTAACTCTTCTAAGTTATCTAACTTATTATCCAATTCTTGCATTCTAATTTCCTGTCTACACTCTTCCTCGGCAATGCTACACACTACTGCTCCTTCGTTTTAATCTCCCGCATTAGCAGTGTCTGCTATGTTAGTTCTCGCGTATCTAGGCATCTTAAAATTTTATGTTACTGGCTTAAAGAACAACTTCGCTCACAGCATACACAACCAGACGTATTTTTACACCAGACACCAATATGTCCCGTGTCAACGGATAATGAGATATCAGAATATGGGTTTTTTCACTTTATTACAAAAGGTTCGTGAGTACACGGTACAGCCGACACTCTCAGGTGAGCGCCTTGTCTCAGAGAATGCACAAGAGCTACTAACTACCCCTTGCTATCCAAATGCAATCTTGCTACAACATCATGCTGAATTATAGGTTTTGTGGAATTCTCCTGTTTATACAGTTCATTTACCTTGATGTACAACACATATCTTCATACAAGAATTAGGACATATATATATATATATATATATATATATATATATATATATATATATATATATATATATATATATATATATAATAATCATCAGTCTTAACTAGTCCACTACAGGATAATAGTCCCGGACATGTCCTTCTGCTACCACCTGATAATGGTTTTTCTATGCCATGCTCACACATGTAAATTCCATCATCTTTTCTTCCTTTTCCTATTCTATCATTCATACTGTCCATCTATCATCTTTAATATATATATATATATATATATATATATATATATATATATATATATATATATATATATATATATATATATATGTATATATAGTGGAGGGTGGTGGCTTCATCACGACAATGCACCAGCGCACACCGCCTTGAGTGTGAGACAGTTTCTGACCAAGAATGGCATGACCCTACTTACCCATCCTCCCTATTCAGCCGATCTTGCTCCCTGTGACCTTTTTTTGATCCCCCGAATGAAGAAAGTCCTCAAAGGAAAACGTTTTGCAGACGTCGAAGAGGTTAAGAAGAAAACGACGGAGTCATTAAAAAAAATAACTTCACAAGAGTTCCACAACTGCTTTCAACAGTAGAAAACACGTCTGGACCGGTGCATTGCTTCAAATGGAGAGTACTTTGAAGGTGATAAGACTATAAACATGTAACAATAGCTGAATAAAATTCTTTGACACAATTCCGGTTACTTTTGGGTCCCCCCTCGTATATATATATATATATATATATATATATATATATATATATATATATATATATATATATATATATATATATATATATACACAAATTTATATGTCTATCTCTCTATCTATCTATCTATCTATTTATATATATATATATATATATATATATATTTATGCATATATATACATATATATATATATATATATATATATATATATATATATATAGATATGTACATATATATACATATATATATATATATATATATATATATATATATATATATATTATATATATATATATATATATATATATATATTGTGTAATAATTATTTTTTCTAGTGCGTTAAACCCTTTTTCGTTATGATTATTTCTTTCATAATTATTATACCTTTGAATTGTATTCATTCTCAATACTGTTAGCGTTACATGAAGGTTATAAGTATGAGAGCTGCCATTGAATAAAGTTCTGTTAGGCTAAGAGATAAAGCAGACTTGATATAAACTATAGCTGGTATAAGGCATTAATATTGAACATGAAAGTGGCATCAATGAATATTTTTACTCCGTGAATTGTGTTATATATATATATATATATATATATATATATATATATATATATATATATATATATATATATATATATATATATACAGAAATAGATTATGAAGAGTAAAATGCTACTTTCTCTAAAAATAAAAGATTTGAAAGTGATATAATTCTGTTTACTGAATCAAGATAAAAATTGCTCAAGATTATAAAAAGTATAAGAATAGGAAGCAGAAAGGTATGACTGAAAATGAATATGAGTTCAACTAAAATAGTGTTTAAAGAAAATGCAGAGTGACAACAAATAAGGGTTAAGTATGAACCTCTAGAGAATTTCAATTAATATACTTAAGAGAGACACTAAGTGTTCCCCAGGAGATGAGACCTATATTGAAAGGTGAATAAGCATGGAAGGGAGCTTTTGGTAAACAAATCATGATTATGAAAATTAAAATGCCACTTTTCTAAAAAGAAAAGTATTCAATTAGATAGTCCTACCATTATTAACTTATGCATCAGAAACTTAGAGCCATACTAAAACCTTAGAACATAAGCTACCTATAACTCAGAGCAACGGAAAAAAAATGATGGGAATAACCTGCACATTTTCTTAGCTCGTTAATTCATCGTCTTCTCTTCCTTCTCCTAGTTCCTTTTCAATCTCCAGGGACCCATTCTGTTTTTCTTGAAGTCCACCTATTATCTGCAATTCTCATTATATGGGCATATCCTTTTCTTGCATGTTAGAATATCCTCTACTTCTGTTTACTCTTTTATCCATAGTGATTTTTTTCTGTCTATTAGTGTTAATCCAATTATTATTTTATTCATTGGTCTTCGAGTTATACTATTATCAAATGATTAAAACCAGACTTTTTCAAAAGAGTTCTGAGACATGAGTCTCTCTCTCTCTCTCTCTCTCTCTCTCTCTCTCTCTCTCTCTCTCTCTCTCTCTCTCTCTCTCTCTCTCCGGGGAGAAAAACTTCAATGTTATTCATTCAACACCAAAAGAAATTTAGATCAATTTCGGTTGCTAGAGTTGCCTAATATTCCGAATATATATTTTTTTCTGGTTATCTATTTGGCGTTGAAGTTTCGAAAAGAGTTTGACTGAAGAAATGTCAATTTCACCATAGATTTATAATTTCTATAAAAGAAAAAATATCCGATATTGGTACGCTGTAATACTTGACATACTGTGAATTAGTGATGTGGCATAAGACCTAGTACTATAACTAGTATTAATTTAGCCCAATAAGTCAAATTACGATTAAATATCAAATATCGTATCATAGTACTTATACTAATATATATATATATATATATATATATATATATATATATATATATATATATATATATATATATATATATATACACACATACACACACACGGGGCAATATCCATTGTTTGCTGAAAATAAGTAAAGTGATAACATTGACTCTGATCAACAAATTCTGCAATAAGGTATAAAAAAAAACTGAATCACTGCAACAGAATACTGATGTTGGCTTTGTGCAGGATCCTGACAATTCTATTTTAATTAATGAGTTCTTTGTCAGCTCCGTGTACTTATTTGAATAATCAAAACTCAACTCTGTTGATTTCTGTGTTAAGGAAATAATACATTCTGGCTCCCTCACCCTTTGCTTTGAAGATTGTAACCTTATTATTCAACGTGCGGATTGTATTTTGAGAGACGAAGATGCAATGCCGATTAATTCTATTAAATGATAATTAAACAAAAAAGGATATGGGTGGGTAAACACATATCCTCTGACTGCCTGTTTGTCTTTTTATTACGAAGCTCGACTCTTCTCTCCTAAATCAAAATTACGTCTCCCAGACACGTTCCCTCAATTCGACAGGTCGAGAAGGATTTCATTTTTTTTTTCCATTTTAAGATAAGGGATATAAGGGGCAAAGGCTGTACGGAAGAGGGTCTTTTTGGGGCTACTTGGGTGGTCATGCTCGTGGCATAATATCCAGGTCTCAGCAGAAGTCATTTGAAGGAGAACGTGATTCAACTCTTTATATTTTATCATTATTAGGATTATCTAGAAGGATTACTTTCACAGACCCCATTGGACTCAGTTGCTGACTTACTTTGGTTGGTTATATGCCTAAACACATCACTAGACACTTTTTAATGCTTATAATTAATGTCAGCGGGCAGAAGTAAATAAGTGCTCTAATTGACTTTCAAAGTTCATCAGAAATTATGGAGATGACAAAGCGAGTCATCTTCTCAGGCTGTAGTAATTAAATACTGAACAATCATTTCATAAAAATTATGATCAAAAGAAGCTGCTGAAATCCTAAAGGACATTATCGGTTACGTAGCCACAGCATATGGCATTTATATTATAATCTCCGTGAATACAGACAGGATCTATGACGAGTAGATGTTACATTTATTCGTGCTTTGATAAGGAAAACTTGCTTTAAGCCTAGGTTCAGTGTTAATAGTGTAAAGCAAATCGGGAAGTGGGAGTATGATAAGAAATTGGATTATCGAAATTTTGCTGGAGTTCAATGTCTTTAGATTTACTCACTTATTTCAGTTCTCAGGTAAAAGTAACTCCATCCCGAGTTTGTTTCGTTGTATTTGGAGGAGCAAAGAACTATAAAAAACGTAGTTGCGTCCAGATTCTCTGGGTACTTTATAGCAGAACAACTCGTAAAGCCGCAAGGACCCAAGTACACTCCCTTGAAGGATTCTTTGGTTGTGTTCTAGTACAGTTGGATACTGGAATTCCTGGCACACCTCAATCTAAGGAAGTCCACACTGCAACACCTCTACTGCCCGGCAAGTAACCAAAAAGCTATCGTAGGGAGAAATGACAGAGGTGGTGGGCGTGGCTGCACACAGGAACTCGCCACGCAGTAAGGGTGTGGCAAAGTCCCCTTCCTCAAAGCAAGGTGTACTAGGAAGTCCAGTGTATAACTATATATACTGTATATATGTGACCGTTTTGAAGAAATATCTTCCCTAATAATTAGCCTAATTCTCTCTCTCTCTCTCTCTCTCTCTCTCTCTCTCTCTCTCTCTCTCTCTCTCTCTCTCTCTCCTGGTTTCGTTCAGTCTGAATTTGATGTTTCCTGTAGCGACATTAACCACATAGGCCTTTTGATAAGATGAGATATTCTCATAATCCAGCGAATGTTTTATACCACAAAATCAATTCATGATAAATAGATAGATAGATGGCCGCCACAGAGAGAGAGAGAGAGAGAGAGAGAGAGAGAGAGAGAGAGAGAGAGAGAGAGAGAGAGAGAGAGAGAGCCCATTTCCTGAGTGCCTTAGTTATCAAAGAAACAATGTAAAGTAAAAATAAGAAAAAAATATGTAAAAGAAAAGATAAAACTGTAACCTTAGAAAAAGAGGTTAAATAAAGTTATGTAACGAGATACAGAAACATTTCCGACGATACAGAGGGAAATAAGAGGCCGACCAACACTTTTATTCATCTCAACAAAACACACGCACCACTAAAATGGCTCAGGAAGAAAAACATTGTTGGAATCTCATTAAGAATGAGAGAGAGAGAGAGAGAGAGAGAGAGAGAGAGAGAGAGAGAGAGAGAGAGAGAGAGTAAAGAGGAAATTTTTAGTTGGACCATTGAGAGAGGTCTTCCACAAAAAAAAGAAAAAAAAAAGAGAAAAGTCTTCAAACAGACGACTTCTTGCTATTAAATATGATTTTAAAAAAAAGAGAGAAAAAAAAGGTGTCAGTGTTGAATAATGTCTCCATTTAATTTAGACAATTTTAAGACTACTATGACACTTAGAAACCGGAAGAAATTTTTTTCACATAAAAATTATGATTGATTTGAGATTACGAACATTATCTTATTTTCACCACTTTTTTTTTAGAATTGTGGATGATTTCCTAGAATCTTGTGACGGGCCAAGAGTAGGTTGTGAGTCAGAGGCGAGATGAATGAAACTGAGTAACTTTATTACAGACACGTCGAGTATATATACACACTAGGTCTCGGTAAGAAGGTTGCAAAATACAAACATGCTATTTCTTGTCAAACCGGCAACCGGTTCTGTTAACAGTTAACAATGAAGTAGGCAGACAGGTTAATACAAGTTGCTGTCAGTGCGAGGGGAGAGTGAAGATAAAAACGATAATATATACAAAAAAGAGAAATGTAGTTACTATGTACGATAGTGTGACAAATGGGTGGTAAAATCTTGAAAAAAAATAAACAGATTAAATTGTAGCCGTGAATATTACGCTATTTTCAAGTTTGTTATAAACACATCAATATATATTTTTAGCAGCCAAAGGTTTTACCATTATCAAAATAAAGGAAATTGATATATTTCGAAAACGGCATGAGTAACTCATTTCCTTCCACCTGGAAACCCGACGACAATATTCATTCTCGGTAAGTATTAAAAAAAAAATCACCTCGGGAGAATGTAAAAAAAAAAACTGGGATTTTTGTTACACTAAGCTTTCGTGCATTCAACCTGTGTCTGCAAAGAACATATATTTTTTTTTCATCTCAGTTTACGCGTTAAACGATTTTTATGAAGGGGGGGGGGGGGTTGCAGTAGGTAGAAATGAAACTAAGAATAATTTCCGGAAATAGATCTGGGGTTTTCATCTAAATATTTCACTTTAAAAGAAAAAGGTTTGTTTTTATGTAAGAACCGGAAACGACAGTAAAACATTTTCGATATTCGTTCTTCGTGTTGTTGAAACACCCAATGCAACACTCCATTGAACATTTTGTAACGTGAACTGCAGACAGATAAATAGTATGACACGGGTAAAATGGCGATTTTAATAATAGATTTCTTGGCTTGAATAAACTACAATTAGAAGAGGGAGAAAATGTGGTTGTACTGGTGGGTTTGGGTACAATTAGAATAGACAGAAACAGTGGTTGTGCTAGTGGGTTTTGCTAGAACTAGAAGAGAGGAAAACAGTAGTTGTGCTGGTAGGTTTGGCTACAATTAGAAGAGGGAGAAACGGTGGTTGTGTTGGTCGGTTTGGCTACAATTATAAGAGAGAGAAACAGTGGTATGCTTTCGGGTTTGACTACAATCAAAACAAAGAGCAAGTGTGGTTGTGCTGGTGGGTTTGGCTACAATTAGAAGAGAGAGAGAATCAGTGCTTGTGCTGGTGGGTTTGGCTACAATTAAAAGAGAGAGAAAATCAGTGCTTGTGCTGGTGGGTTTGGCTACAATTAGAAGAGAGGGGAAATCAGTGCTTGTGCTGGTGGGTTTGGCTACAATTAAAAGAAGGAGAAACAGTGGTTGTGCTGGTCGGTTTGGCTACAATTATAAGAGAGAGAAACAGTGGTATACTTGTGGGTTTGACTACAATCAAAACAAAGAGCAACAGTGGTTGTGCTGGTGGGATTGGCTACAATTAGAAGAGAGAGAGAGAGAATCAGTGCTTGTGCTGGCGTCTTTGGCTACAATTAGAAGAGGGAGAAACAGTAGGTGTGCTGGTGGTTTGGCTACAATTAGAACAGAGAGAAACAGTAGTTGTGCGGGTGAGTGTGAGTACAATTAGATGGGGAAGAAACATTCCTTATGCTGGTGAGTTTGGCCACAATTAGATGAGGGAGAAACAGTGGTTGTGCCGGTGGGTTTGGCTACAATTAGACCAGAAAGAAACAGTGGTTGTGCTAGTGGGTTTGGCGACAATTAGAAAAGACAGAAACTGTGGTTGTGCTGGTTGGTTTGTTTACAATTAGATGAGAGAGAAACAATAGTTGTACTGGTGTGTTTGACTCCAATTAGAAGAGGAAACACAGTGGTTGTGTTGGTGGGTTTGGCTACAATTAGAAGAGGGAAAGACAGTGGCTGTGCTGGTGGGTTTAGCTACAATTAGAAGAGAGAGAAACCGGTGTTGTTCTGGTCGGTTTCGTTACAATTAGAACAGAGAGACATAGAGTTATTCTGCTGGTGGATTTAGCTACAATTAGAAGTTGTCCTGGTGGGTCTGGCTACAATCAGAAGAGGTAGAAACATATATATATATATATATATATATATATATATATATATATATATATATATATATATATATATATATATATATATATGGATAGATAGATATATTTCTTTATAAAGAAACGGTAATTGATGCTTCTTCCTTTATTTAGTGTTTCCTCAATATATATATATATATATATATATATATATATATATATATATATATATATATATATATATATATATATATATATATATATATATATATATATATATATATATATATATATATATATATATATATATACAGTAAATATATGCACACAAGAGACATAAAGGTCCCGAGAAATTACCGCCAAATAAGTTCACCCTCCATAATATATAAAATATTTACAAAATCATATTGGGCCGAATAGAGAGATGGAGTTTAATTAACCAAAAGAGCAGGTAGGCTTCAGATGTGTGTATTTAACAACTGACTCTATTTGTGTAATTAATCAATTAATGGAAAAATCATCAAAGTATGGCAAACCACTACGTATGGCATTTATAGACTATGAGAAAGCTTTTGATTTTGTCAAAATCCCAGCAGTAATGAAAGCCCTTCAAAATCAAGGAATAAAAGAATGTTATGTTAAAACACTTGAAGATATTTACATGGGAAATACAGCTATCCTAAAACTACATGAAGATACCGAGGAAATTCCGGTTGAAAAAGGAGTTAGACATGGAGACCGCCTCTCTCATAAAACATTAACATTAAGCCTAAGAGAAGTTTTCAAGAATTTATATTGAAAAATGTAGGCATTAATATTAAGGGGGAATACCTTATCAACTTAAGATTTGCAGATGACATAGTTGTGCTTAGTGAATCAAGAGAGGAATTAGAAAAAATGCGAGAAGATGTGAAGAGAGAAAGCAAAAATGTTAAACTGAAAATGAATATGAGTAAAACTAAGATAATGTTTAATGAAAATACA
>NC_090727.1:184991830-184996830 GCF_036898095.1 Palaemon carinicauda
GCCTCAGAAAAAGTACTCAGGAACAAAGCATGCGGATGGCTGGTAGTACAACAGCTGCATCAAGTAGATGACGGCAAGAATCAACAGAACCAGAAAACTCTTAAGAGGACACACAACTGAAGAACTTCATGCTCTCCTCGCCAAAATCAATAAATATTCCTTACTAAGTGGAAGTGTAAATAGAAAAATGGTACTCGTGGTTTCACTAAATCAACAACAATACATCTCTAGCAAAGATATGGGGCTGATTCAACATGATCTCTAGGAAAAACACCACACTAAGAGTCACCTACCCCGACCCATTAGCAGAAGCAAATAGAATTGCTAAAAACATTGCAGACTGAGCCAAAAGCACAAATCTTCCTCTGCAAACCATAAATAGACAGAGAACTTTGCTGCCAACTAAGAGTAATATTATCGAAGCAGCATGCAACATGACAGATGACACCGGCAACCCCTACACCATGAAAGAACTCAACACAGTTCGAATATAAGTCAGAAGGGATTTTGCCCCTGGAGCTGACCTAATCACTTACAGTATGCTATGGGAAGTCCCACAAAATTGGTGTACTTGCACTTAATCAACAGAACACACGCCGAAAGACTCCAACCAATAACATGGAATCAACAAGACATGAAACCCATCTCCATACCCAAAGAACCAGACGCCTACTGACCCACAGCCTTGATTAGCTGCACAGAGATAGTCACTGAACGAATGGTACTCAGCAAACTGCAATGGAAAATAGGCCCACTACATCCTAGCCTTTATGCCTAGAGAGAAGGGGTGCCTACAGAGAAGGCATAGGGACTGAAGAATGTATAGCAGATGTTCTTACAACAAGCAACGACAAAAAAAGGCTTTGCCATCTTTCTTGACCTCTGGAAAGCCTTTGAGCTAGCCAGCTCCCCAGCAATCCTCTTCACATTCGTAGAGAAAAAAGTAAAAGGATACCTACTGCAGAGACTTGGAATTACACCCAGAACTGAGAAGCCAGAGTCACCTTTCAAGGGAAAACCTCTGGATTCAAACCCCCCGGAAAATGAAGCTCCTGAAGGGGGCATACTAAGCCTATATCTATTCAGCTTACTTATGGAGAATCTTGCTGCTCTAGACCTCCCAAACGGAGTGGAGATCTTCATATACACTGATGACATATGAATTGTCTGCCACAGCAAGCACACTCCAGGAAAAAAAAAAAAACCCTGAAGGCATTTGATATGATACAGGTCAAATGCAAAGACCTGGGCCTAAAAATCCACACCATCAAGATCAAAGCAATGGCTATGAAATACACGGAAAACCCTCCGAATTTTACCATCGTGGTCGAACTCATAGATTGGGAGAAACAATGCATGTATCTGGGAGTATTCATCAACGAAACTGGTGGCTTTTCAACAACGTCGCCAACCTCCAAACCGAGCTAGTGGCGGTTTCCAAAGCACTAGAAGACCCTGCTAGCCATCCTGGAGGAAATACAACAATCCACACTGATTCAAGAGGAGCCATTCTGGCTCTCAACAACAAACAGCCAATGAAAATATCTACCTAATCCCAGCAATACAGTATCTAGCCTTAGCTCACCAAAGCAAGAACTGGCAGATCATCCTGAATTGGATTCCAAGTCACACCGAAATCACTGGCAATGATTAGGCTGATTACCTTGCCAAATAAGCCCAGATCTGCCAAACAATCAGTAACACATTTCAACCTCCACTGAAAATCATCAAAAATGAAATGATAGCCATTTGCAACATGCAAAAGACAAGTGAAGTAAGGGGAGCCTTCCTTGATGGCTCCAGATCAGCCAAATCATACATCGAAACAACTATCCTAATCCTGCATCGTCTTGCAAGAAATACTCCCCCACCAAATAGCAGTCATTATTTGCAGACTGCAACTGGGGTATCTGTGTAACTGGCAAATCATCATCAACAATGATGAGGACCCAGGAGCATAGCAGAGATGTGAAACCATGCAACAATTGTCAGCAACTGACAGATAAACCTCTGTAACACTACCTGTTGCATTGTCTAGAAACAAGCCTACTAAGACAGGATTTCAACTCTAACATTCCTGTGACAGCAATCTCAAAACACATCATTGATAATGTTGATGCATTCTCGGCAATTCTACGTCCCCCAGATAACGTAATTACCAACACCAATTTCATACCAAAGTGACCCAACCATGTAATTCTCTGCTTAACCTCATTTTAGCTCTTCTTTCACTTGAAATTCTCTTCTTTCTTTTAAAGAAGTTCAGGACACATTCCCAACTAAATATGAAAAAAAAACGTACACATCTCAATGACTATCATACATAAATAAAAATTTATTTTAATTTTTTTTCTAGTATTTTCAGGTCCAGGAATGTGAATTCCAACCTTTCCCTACAACGTATACCCTCTAACAAAATTCTCCTTTTCAACTCTCTCCTACTCAAGGTGAAACTTTATATTATTGCTCATCCTAAAAACTTAAGCTTACACTACTAAGGAAGTTTTACTCCTTCTAAACCAATATGTCAAAATAAACATTTCCTAACTCCTCCCTGAGCCCTTCTAGTCATCGGGAATTACTGCTGTACCTTTTTTTCTACAACAGAGAGACGGGAGCCGTTGGGTTATTTTGGGGTGGATGCCTTCTTCCCCTACGTCACCTTATTCCTTTTCATTTGACCTAAAGAGGGTGGGGCACCTCTAAAAATAAGGGGGAAAAAAAGAAAGCTGATTTGACCATAAAGTAGCCAATTATCCATGTCCCACATCCCAAACCACCTACAAACCAAATTTGTATTTTGTCCCATATCCTAAATCACCTACAAACCTAAAAAAGAAACTACCAAACACCTACGGGCTGCAAGTGTGCAAGAGCCCATACTTTGCTGTAAGGGTCAGCCAGTCTGCAACAACAACATGTTTATGACCTTTCTATACCAGTGTGTGTCATCATCTTTTCTTAGCTCGTCGATCCACCGTCTTCTCTTCCTTTCCCTGCTTCTTTTGCAATCTCTAGGGTCACATTCTGTAATTTATTAATGTCCTATTATCTGCCTTTCTCATTATATTTCATGCCCATGATATCTTTTTCTTACAAATTGTTAGAATATCCTCTAGTCTAGTATGCTCTCGTATCCAAGTTGCTCTTTTACTGTCTCTTAGTGTTATTCCCATTATTATTCTTTCCATAGTTCTTTGAGTTGTAACTAACTTATGATCTAAGGCTTCACTAAGGCACCATCTTTCCTATACAAAAAGACCATCAGATTAAATACTTTTATTTTTAGAGAAAGTGGCATTTGAATTTTCATAATCTCATTTTATTTACCAAAAGCTCTCCATCCAATGCTCATCCATCATTTAATTTCGGCCTCATGCCCTGGAGAAACGCTTACTGTCTGTCAAATCTCTTAGAATAGAGTCTAGAGGTTCACCATAACCCTTATTTGTTGTCTGTGCATTTGTTAGTGTGGTACTGTTATAAAAACACATTAGTTTTCCAATCAAATGTCTCTTCAATGTGTTATAATGTTTAGACTTGGTAGGTTACTTCTTCTGAATAAGTCTAAGTAAGTTAACTTTAAAACAGTTTATTACTTTAAAAACAGTTATTAACATCTCCATCACAGGAGTATAGATGGTTTGGTCTGATGACCATTCCGTATTACAGCTTGACCAGAAGTAACTAAAATATCCATATTGATGATAACGTCTAGTTAGTTATCTCAGCATTTAATGACAAATTGTAAACACAACATTAATACCGGAAGGTACTTGGATCCGGTGAGAGACAACTCTTTCTCACGGCTTGTATTGTGTACCAACCGTGTGTCACACAATTGTACATAATTATTTTGTATATATTATGCTTGTATCTGCGCTCTTCCCTCGCACTAAAAAGAGGTTGTAGAAGGAAAAAATTCGGCAGGGACGACCAATGGGTCGCCATACACCATTTCAGCTGCCGAGACGTCGAGGGCGTCTTTAGGAGTGGTCCTTAGTCCCAGGAGGACCCAGGGAAGCTGAGTAAACAAGTTGCAATCCTTGCAGCGGGACATCAAAGCTGCTTTGAGGGTGCGATGAAAACGTTCAACAATTCCATTGGCAGCGGGATTGTAGGCCGTTGTCTGATGTAGGGTGATGCCCAGGAGATTCGCTAATGACGTCCACAATTGAGAGGTGAAAGTGGTTCCCCTGTCAGAAGTAATATGCTCAGGGATACCGAATCTTGAAATCCATCCAGAGAGTAAGGCAGATGTACATGAGGCGGACGTTGCAGTTTCCATGGGAATGGCTTCAGGCCAACGAGTGGAGCGGTCGATGACGGTAAACAGGTAACGATGTCCTTGTGATGTGGGTAGGGGACCTACAACGTCGACGATCTGCAGCGCATACGTCACGTCGTGGGAAAATTTACTCCGTCCCGCCAGACTTACAAGCCCCCAGCGAAGCATCACATGCCAACGGACTTGCACTCTGCAACGCACGTCTTCCTGCGCAACGACACTAGCAAGCCACCACTAACGCCCCCTTACACGGGCCCTTTCCTTGTGATCCGACGCAGTCCTAAGGCATTCCTACTAAACATCCGGGGCAAAGAAGACTGGGTCTCCATTGATTGTCTAAAACCTGCTTATCTTCTGCCAGATGACCCGCCTACAGTTCGCCTCTCTAGATCAGGGCGCCCTATTTAACATGTACAGTATGTCATTTTTAGGGGGGGAGCCATGTACCAACCGTGTGTCACACAATTGTACATAATTATTTTGTATATATTATGCATGTATCTGTGCTCTTCCCTCGCACTAAAAAGAACCTGAATGATCATGTCTCCGGTTTGCTCTGTAACATTGTCTGTCTCTCGAACAGGTTATGTCCTGTTGCCTTGAGGTTTTGTATATAAAGGAGAGTGTTCCTTAATAAACAACTCAGTTGATTGCATCCTACCTTTGAGCTCACAACCCTCTCTCGGTTCGTCACAATTGTGTTTACTCTTCA
>NC_090727.1:185001830-185054330 GCF_036898095.1 Palaemon carinicauda
TCGATGGTCATTCAATGGATGCTGCCAGATTTAAATTCTGACCAAAATAGGTGATCTTTTAGTGAATAGGCTGAAGGATACGGCCAGAAGATTTACTCTTATCTCCCAAGAAGTTATTGAGTCATTTCTAAAATGAACTAGTATCAATCAGGGATAACAGAGGGAAATTAAGAACTGCAAGACTGACAATCCATGTATTTATATATATATATATATATATATATATATATATATATATATATATATATATATATATATATATATATATATATATATATATATATATATATGTGTGTGTGTGTGTGTGTGTGTGTGAACATCGACCACAATGACATTTATTACCGAATTCTACCTTTTGGAAAGTATATCCACTGGAAATTAATTTATGTTAATGCTTCTGACTGGTCAAGGATTTGAATCTATGACCTGAGCCGCTACAGGAATTGTTTCGGCTTACGGCATAGGTTCAAATTTTTCCCCAGCCAGAGGCATTTATCATAAAGCAATTTCCAGTGGATCTACATTCCGAAGGATAGAATTCGGTATTAAATGCCATTGTGGTTGATATTAACATTGATTAAAATCACAAGCTTCAGCGATACATATTCATATAAATATATATATATATATATATATATATATATATATATATATATATATATATATATATATATATATATATGTGTGTGTGTGTGTGTGTGTGTGTGTGTGTGTGTGTACTTTTGCGGCCAAAAGTTTCTATCTTCTCCGGGTGAAAAGTCCTCACATCTACTCCTCCTCTTCGAGATGGCAGGTTGATTCTGACGTTACAACCACACCGCCACGTAAACTAGCACCCAGGCATTTCTATATTCAAATACAGATCGCCACCCCAGCCCCCTTCTATTTCTCCTATGCTGAACATATAAATAGATGCATTAGCTGATCTTTACATTAATGGAAGTGATTACTGTGAAAGAACAGAAATCCAGTTAACATTTTTAATATTGTCCATATATCAAAATTAGGAAATTTTTATTGTTGTTATAGCCTGTTATCCTGTGCACTGTCAGGGACACAAACACTTTTAATTTTACCTAGCGAAAACATGACTGACTTTAAAAGTAAATGCTTAGATACTTTACTTTTATAGTGCAAATACAGAACTATAAGTTACAGAGAGTAAAAAATCTATGTTTATAAATCGAACAGTAGGATAATCATTAGTTACTCATATCCTGCTGATGAAATGATCGAATCTTGGGAAGATACCAACAAATCTTTGAAAAGTCATTTGTATAGTATAATAAATTAACTTTTTTTTTAGTTATCTTCGTGTTACTGTATGTTTTCTTCGGACTTAAAATCATAATATGGTCTGTCCAGGCCAAGCTATACTGCCAAATCAAACTTCGAATACGCGTCTCTCTCTCTCTCTCTCTCTCTCTCTCTCTCTCTCTCTCTCTCTCTCTCTCTCTCTCATTCGCATGCAATTTGAAATATATTTTATATATTCTGTATATAGTCAAGGAAGTTAGGTAGTAGGTTGGCCAGGGCACCAGCCATCAGTTGAGATACTACCGCTCGAGAGTTATGGGGTCTTTTTACTGGCCAGACAGTACTACATTAGATCCTTCTCTCTCGTTACGGCTCATTTTCCTTTTGCTTACCCATACACCGAATAGTCGGGCCTATTGTTTACAGATTCTCCTCTGTCCTCATACACCTGACAACACTGAGATTACCAAATAATTCTTCTTCGCTCAAGGAATTAACTACTGCACTGTCTGTAAATGTTCAGCGGCTTCTTTCCTCCTGGTAAGGGTAGAAGAGATTCTTCAGCTATGATAAGCAGCTCTTCTAGGAGAAGGGCACTCCAAAATAACACCATTGTTCTCTATTCTTTTGTAGTGCCATACCATTGTACCATGGTCTTTCACTGTCTTTGGGTATAGTTCTCTAGCTTCGGGGTACACTTGGGCACACTATTCTATCTTATTCCTCTTCCTCTTGGTTGTTTATTTTTTTTATTTTTATAATCTATATATAAAATATTTATTTCATTGTTGATACTGTTCGTAAAATTTTATTTTATTGTTGATTTATTCTCTTGTGTTTTATTTCCTTATTTCCTTTCCTCAATGGATTATTTTCCCTGTTGGAGCCTTTGGGCCTAGAGCATAATGCTTTTTCAACTAATGTTGTAGCATAGCAATTAATGATAATAATAATAATAACAATAATAATAATAATAATAATAATAATAATAATAATAATAATAATAACAACATCAATAATAATAATAATAATAATAATAATAATAATAATAATAATAATAATAGTCAATGAGTGTTGATGTTTACTATTAAAACCATTTGTTTGAATTTTATGATATTGGAGGGATTATTTTCCATGTTACCACGTTGTGGTGGTGGTCGGTGTGTCCCGATAGGTCGAATCAGGAAGGTTTGTAGGGAGACGGTATTCTTATATATATATATATATATATATATATATATATATATATATATATATATATATATATATATATATATATATATAAATGAATATATATATATATATATATATATATATATATATATATATATATATATATGTATATATATATATATATATATATATATATATATATATATATATATATATATATATATATGTATGTATGTATGTATAATATATGTCATTCATATGAAGAGAATAAGAAGTTTTGGAAAGAAGTGAAGAGAGTAAGGAAGGCTGGTTCAAGAATTGAAGAGACAGTGAAAGATGGAAATGGGAGGTTGTTAAAAGGAGAGGAGGCAAGTAAAAGATGGGCGGAATATTTTGAAAGTTTACTGAATGTTGAGGATAATAGGGAGGCAGATATAATTTCTGCTGCAGGTGTTGAGGTGCCGGTGATGGGAGATGAGAATGAGAGAGATATTACAATAGATGAAGTGAGGAGAGCACTAGATGAAACGAGAGTAGGAAAAGCGTCTGGTATGGATGGTGTGAGAGCTGAGATGTTGAAGGAAGGGGGTGTGACTGTACTTGAATGGTTGGTGAGATTGTTTAATATGTGTTTTGTGTTGTCAATGGTACCAGTAGATTGGGTTTGTGCATGTATTGTACCACTATATAAGGGTAAGGGAGATGTGGATGAGTGTTGTAATTCAAGAGGTATTAGTTTGTTAAGCGTAGTTGGAAAAGTGTATGGTAGAGTAATGATTAATAGGATCAGGGATAAAACAGAGAATGCAATCTTAGAAATACAGGGTGGTTTTAGAAGAGGTAGGGGTTGTATGAATCAGATTTTTACAGTAAGGCAGATATGCGAGAAATATTTAGCAAAAGGTAAGGAGATGTATGTTGCGTTTATGGATCTAGAGAAAGCGTATGATAGAGTTGATAGGGAAGCAATGTGGAATGTGATGAGGTTATATGGAGTTGGTGGAAAGTTGTTGCAAGCAGTGAAAAGTTTCTACAAAGGTAGTAAAGCATGTGTTAGGATAGGAAATGAAGTGAGTGATTGGTTTCCGGTGAGAGTGGGGCTGAGACAGGGATGTGTGATGTCACCGTGGTTGTTTAACTTGTATGTTGATGGAGTGGTGAGAGAGGTGAATGCTCGAGTGCTTGGACGAGGATTAAAACTGGTAGACGAGAATGACCATGAATGGGAGGTAAATCAGTTGTTGTTTGCGGATGATACTGTACTGGTTGCAGACACAGAAGAGAAGCTTGGCCGATTAGTGACAGAATTTGGAAGAGTGCGTGAGAGAAGGAAGTTGAGAGTTAATGTGGGTAAGAGTAAGGTTATGAAATGTACGAGAAGGGAAGGTGGTGCAAGGTTGAATGTCATGTTGAATGGAGAGTTACTTGAGGAAGTGGATCAGTTTAAGTATTTGGGGTCTGTTGTTGCAGCAAATAGTGGAGTGGAAGCAGATGTATGTCAGAGAGTGAATGAAGGTTGCAAAGTGTTGGGGGAAGTTAAGGGAGTAGTAAAAAATAGAGGGTTTGGCATGAATGTATAAAGAGTTTTATATGAGAAAGTGATTGTACCAACTGTGATGTATGGATCGGAGTTGTGAGGAATGAAAGTGACGGAGAGACAGAAATAGAATGTGTTTGAGATGAAGTGACTAAGGAGTATGGCTGGTGTATCTCGAGTAGATAGGGTTAGGAACGAAGTGGTGAGAGTGAGAACGGGTGTAAGAAATGAGTTAGCAGCTAGAGTGGATATGAATGTGTTGAGGTTGTTTGACCATGTTGAGAGAATGGAAAATGGCTGTCTGCTAAAGAAGGTGATGAATGCAAGAGTTGATGGGAGAAGTACAAGAGGAAGGCCAAGGTTTGGGTGGATGAATGGAGTGAAGAAAGCTCTGGGTGATAGGAGGATAGATGTGAGAGAGGCAAGAGTGCGTGCTAGAAATAGGAATGAATGGCGAGCGATTCTGACGCAGTTCCGGTAGGCCCTGCTGCTGCCTCCGATGCCTTAGATGACGGCGGAGGTAGCAGCAGTAGGGGATTCAGCATTATGAAGCTTCATCTGGGGTGGATAATGTGGGAGGGTGGGCTGTGGCACCCTAGCAGTACCAGCTGAACTCGGTTGAGTCCCTTGTTAGGCTGGAGGAACGTAGAGAGTAGAGGTCCCCTTTCTTGTTTTGTTTCATTTGTTGATGTCGGCTACCCCCCGAAATTGGGGGAAGTGCCTTGGTATATGTATATATATATATATATATATATATATATATATATATATATATATATATATATATATATATATATATATATATATATATATATACATTTTCAACACCACCTGGGGTCATCTTCAAGGTCTAAAGGTCATTTATCAAGGTCAAATTTGTGAATTCTGGTAATTTTTGCTCGTTTTTGGTGTGTAACTCATAAATGGTGAGAGATAGCTGATTATAATATGAGGCAAGTCTGCAGAGCTGTCCGAATTTAATATATATTATCATATATCGTCCTTCAAGAAAGGACTGGAACGTCCCCTGATCGGGGTTTTTAACTTGAGTCTGAAGGATTAACTTGAGTCCTGGACTAAAATGACTTCTAAGAAGGGCTAGAAACACGTTCTCTGAGTCAAAATGGGGGTTTTTGAGGATGGTGAGTTCAATAGTGACATTTTCAACACCACCTGGGGTCATCTTCATCATCTTCAAGGTCAAAAGGTCATATTTCAAGGTCAAAATTGTGAATTTTGGTCATTTTTACTCGTTTTTGTGTGTAACTCATAGATGGTGAGGGATGGCTGATTATAATAAGAGGCAAGTCTGTAGTTCTGTCCAAATTTAATATATATTGTCAAATATTGTATTACTCAAACATTCCAAACAAGCCCTAAAACAATGAAACACTAAAATAAGAAATAAAGAACGGTATTTCTCATCACAACAAAACTCAAATACATTACCATTTGATTAGATGAACATCGCTAGATGGAGAGCTTTTCTTGCCTCCTGAGGCATCTCACAGCCTTTTCCTTGTCACTTAAATTGAGAACCTGAGCTTTCAATAGAATGTTGGCTAAAGTCGTACATGCTGCATTATTAGTAGCTAAAGGTGCATCTTCAAAAGATAACAATTCAGCAAAATGAAAGCGGCAATGCATTTTAGTCATGGCATGCAAATTATAGGCATTATGTACAAAAAAGACAGTTGAAATAGTTGGCACACTCAGTCCACCTCTATTCAAATGATCTAAGAACTCAGATGACACCTCGTTACCATCTTCATCATCCATGATATCCTCCATACTAGTGCTATTACAATATTTATGAACAAGGTATCCAGCCAAATATACAACTTTATGCTTAAGGTTATCAGCAGACCTCAAGAGCTCCCGAGTGTCTTGAGGAGTGATCTCGTCAATGAGTTCACTTCGCTCATCTGGATTTATGGAAGAAGTACAATTCTTGTCGCAATCAAGCACACGAGAACTAGATTCTGGCATAATGTCATGCTTTAGAAGTGTCTGCAAATTTGTAACTTTTGCTGCAGCCATAATGTCAACTACATCAATGTAGAAGTTTCCACCACTTCTTTGCCTGGCTTGACCGAAAAACTTTTCCAAGGCTTCATCCGCGAATATAGCAGGAAGAACGTAGTCAAAGTCTTTCTCTGCAAGAAGCAATTTGGCAGCAGCCACATTATTACGTGTAGACACAATGAATGCTTCAGCAGTTTGCTTAGTTAACTTCAGCTTACGACCACTACCTCCTTGCCATGTGCAGGTCGATATAATTTGGCAGGCGTCCTCCAACTTAGTGAAAGATGTACAGTCTGCTGTCCAAGGCTGTCTGGATTCGTCACGTAGATGTCTAGCTGAGAAACGGTCTTTCACATTCATCATCTTGAACCACTCACTCATTGTCTGGGTGAGAATGATGGTGCCTTCGCTGATGCCCAATGAATCCTTGAAGGTCTTTAAGGCAGCGACAGTCTTGTCATTGAACACCTGACATACTAAGGGTACGCTCTGGCGTTGAAGGGGTTTGGGGAAAACAGCGGTGTGCGTCAGCTTGGTTAAGCGAATAGGAGTAGCTCGGTCGATCTCATAAAGCTTCCGAATATCACTCCAGTAAGCTTTGTACTCATTGCCATGTACAAGAAATGAGAGTGTCTGGCCATCAACAGTAATCCAGTTGTTACGAACATTTTTGAAGATGTGCACGTAGTAGTACACTAAGAACATAGATTGCTCTTGAATGGATAGCACTTGACAACTTCCAGGTCCTCCAAGTTTCGAATAAACACTGCGATTGGTATTGCAATTGTCACATATCAAAGAAATCACAGTACCGCCAGCACCAACTACAGCTGAGGCAGCTTCAGTAAGAAGTTCACTCAGCTTATCGGCAGCTAGCTTTTTGCAGGGTAAAACGCGTAGAATATAGCGTGGACCACCAAAATGGCAGGCAACTTCAACAACCATAGCATATGAAGTAAGCATTTCATGGTCACTACCCGCTGCAACGTTTTGAGCATATCCTAGAACATGTCCTCCAGAAAATCGCAATGTCTCGATCAGCTTTACTTCATCAAACATTAGATTCACCAAACGCTGCTGCGGCTTAAGCTGGTCGAATAACGTTTTGAGGTTGGAGTCCTGCAGACTACTAGAAAGCACCTCTTTTATCTTTTTTGTTGATGGTAGAATGATTAAGCTAGATCAACGAATCATTTTTTATGCACTGGGTGATATGTTGTGAAGCTGCATTGCGAATATCAGAGTGTCGGTATGAAATCGACGACCATCAGGAGGTTTGAACACAAGCCGCAGCTGTGACAGAATGAAGGTTAAATGAGGAAGCTCGTGTGCCTCAGTCATTTTGCAGAGCTGGCTTATTATGTACTGAAGACTTTCCTGGATTGTGTACTCATAGGTGTTTACCTGTTCAGTTATGGATCTAATCTGGGACCATTTTGAGAGCAAGCTGTTCTTTTGCAAAGGAAAAAGTCATTTAGGCACCTCAATGTCATCTTTCTCAACTCTATTCAAGAATAGGAATCCAAAAGGTGAGTTGACTTGTTGTAGATGAAAGAACTGCTTGACAGTTTGTCCAGTAGCGTCAGTTCTTGATAGGTAGAGATCTTTCTGGTCTTTTATGACGTTAAAACCAGGAAAATAGGAGCTAATTTTGGCGCGAAATTGGTCGAAATCTCGGATTTTGTCTGCAGCCTCAGCAGCTGCATGCACCTTTTTAGCTCTTGATTGTGATGTAGAAGATGATGTTGGGCGTGGGGCTGAGGTAACCTGCTTCAAAGCTGATTTTGGTATTCCAGGAAATATTGATGGAGGTTGTATGGGTCGCTTGCCACCCTTAACTGACACCCATTCAAAATTGAAATGTGTCTCACAAATATATATCTCCTTCAAGCGTCTCAAGCTTTCTTTCTCATTCTGCATTGCCAATATCCATCTCTCCCTCTCCTCAGGATCTTTTGGGAAGGATATGACTTTTACATAAGGTGTCCCATCATAGTTCCCTTTACAACCAAAGCAGCTACAGTGACGTGGCATATTGTGAGATCACCAGCTGGACCGTTTCTATAACAAAAACAGAAACAAAACACATTAGTCAGTGAGATTTGAACAGAAAATGGGATTTGCATAGAAAACGAGATAAAAACAGGAAAGGTTGTGGGAGCAAAATTATCTTAAAATTTGAAAATACATAACATATGTCAATTTTTAAAAAAAATCAGGCATGAAGTCTCTCAGACTCAAGTTAAAAACCCCGAGGTCCTGACGTTCCAGTCCTTCCTTAAAAGAGTCTATGATATATATATATATATATATATATATATATATATATATATATATATATATATATATATATATACATATATATATATATATATATATATATATATAATATTTTGCATATTTATACGTGTTCCTCATATATATTCTTATGAGCCATATGTCATACACCTCTTAATACCTTTGATTTTCTCTACTTCAGAATCAGAGACCCAAGGGATAATCAATTTAATAATGATAGCTTCAGGTCAGCTAGGGAATCGAACCCTGGCCCAGGAAACTGAGGTTCCATTGACTTAGCCACTCAGCCACAAAGAGTGTGGCTAAGTCAATGGCACCTCAATTTCTTAGGCCAGTGTTTAATTACTTGACCGACCAGAAGTTATCATCATTAAGTTGAATCCCCTTTGTGTCTCTGATCCCGAAGTAGAGAAAATCCAGATATTAAGAGGTGTATAATATATGGCTTATCATATATTAAATGGTTTATATATATATATATATATATATATATATATATATATATATATATATATATATATATATATATATATATATATATATATATACATATATATATATATATATATATATATATATATATATATATATATATATATACATATATGTATATATATATATATATATATATATATATATATATATATATATATATATATATATGTATATATATACATATATATATATATATATATATATATATATATATATATATATATATATATATACACTGTATATATGTGTGAGCAAAGTGAAGCAATATAAACCAACTAAGTGGTTTTTAATTAAACAGGAAACTTTAAGACGAAGCTATATTCCGGGTATCATTATAAAATGTCATGAATACAGTACCTCTTTCAGCAAGTCATTATTGACTGCCACAAATGGTATGTATACCTGAACACTTTCAGAGGGAGAGAGGTCATTGCATTGACATAAAACCGCGGGTGTTTCATTTTATGGGTCACATTTCAAAATTATGCAAATTCTATTAATAATAATTTCTTTATGAAAATAGTTTTAACATTATTTTATGAGACTTAATAGGTATGAATTGGAATATGATTAATATTTTAATTATAATTTATTTATCACTATTATAATTATAGTTAATTTCATTACAATAATTATTGATTTTATTATAATAAATATCAATAATAATGACATTTATCATTAAAATACGTTTTCTTCTACATTATTTTTATCATTGTCATGATACCAATGACATGAAATACTTAAAAATAGAACATTTCGGGGAAAAATTTACGCAGAATTGTCGATTATCAACGACTCCTACCTGTCTCAAGTAACCGAAAATAGTGTTGTATCTGCCTCAGGGCGCATCTTGCAATTGCAGAAGTGGAGGGTAAAGCTTTTGAATAACATTATTTATGTCGCTTTAGGGTACGCTTGAGCACTCTCTTCTATCTTATTTCTCTTCCTCTTGTTTTTGTTAAAGTTTTACAGTTTATTTAGGAAATTTTCATCTTAATGTTGTTACTGTTCTTGAAATATTCTATTTTTCCTTGTTTCCTTTCCTAACTGGGCTATTTTCCCTTTTGGACCCCCTGGAGTTATAGCATCCTGCTTTTCCAACTAGGTTTGTAACTTTTCAAGAAGTACTACTACTACTACTACTACTACTACTACTACTACTACTACTACTACTAATAATAATAATAATAATAATAGCGTTAAGTGTCGAGTCTCCTTCGATTCCTACTCAGCGAGGCCTTGGGCGTTGACGTCAAGAGAGATATTATGTAATGGAAGGTGCTCAGGATACAGGGAAGTCATTGTTGAGAGAGAGAGAGAGAGAGAGAGAGAGAGAGAGAGAGAGAGAGAGAGAGAGAGAGAGAGAGAGAGAGAGAGAGAGAGAGAGAGGGGGGGGGGTTTACAATGATTCTGGATGTTTTAAAGACTTTTAATTCCGCAGTGACTCCATTTGCTCTTGGGTAGAGAAAACCAGTGTAAACGTTTAGAGAGGTTTTATGATCTAGTCTAACTTATTCTTGAATTCGTTTACCGTGTTACTAAGAGAGAGAGAGAGAGAGAGAGAGAGAGAGAGAGAGAGAGAGAGAGAGAGAGAGAGAGAGAGAGATGTGTAGTGCAGAATACGAATAATATTTGTTACAATGAGTTCCGGAAAAATCGTTGGTGAATTAATTTTCATGGATGACACGCAAGAATTTTGCTAATATACCGAGTGTCAAATATAACGAATATTGAATTTGGCCGCTATTAAAAAACAGTACCTATATCAAGAAAAAAATATGTTCTTTTAATATTTAATCACAATGAAAAAAATATGTCAGCTAAAGAATTTTAAAAATAAGCCAGAATAAAAATGAGATTTAATACAGAAGTTGATATGATTGAAGGTATGTATGAAGGCTTTTCTCTCTAAATCATTCCCGTGAAGTGACACTTTTACATGCTTTGAAAAACTACAATTCATTCTAGGAACGTCGTTTCCAAAGGTTTATTTTTCCAACTTAATATAATCTGAGAAATTAATCATAATTGCAATTACTTTATATTTCCTTAATACCCTGAAGGGAATGACAGTTGATTACGTTGTAGGAAAATCAAACTTTATAGAATAACTAAATTTAAAAGTATTTACTGAATTGGTGAACAAAGAAATTGTATAGAGTAACCAAAAAGAATAATACACTGAATCCATAAAATTCCATAGAGCTAATTACTCATGAAATTATCCGGTTAATATGTGCAACAAGAGAAATCTTTTCTGCACCCCCCCCCCCTACCCCATTCTGCTACCTCGTGTTACGTTATATAAAAAGAGCCCACGTAATGACGCTTGTATTTGAAAACCTTCCTTTTAGGGCGTTACTTGAAGCCCGCCGAAAATGAGATAAAAGAGAAGGAAGAGTAAATGAAAGGAGTAAAAATAAAATAGACTGAAAAGAAATTAAATGGACAGGAAGGAGTAATAGAAAGAGGAAGGATGAAAAAGTGAAATAAAGAAGAAACATGAAGGATTGGAAGAGTAAAAAAAGTTGGTAAAAATATAGGGAAGAATTGGATGAAAAGAGGAAATCAAAGATAAAGATAAAGGTATAGTAAAGAGAGAAAAATAACTGAGCAAAAGAAAGAAAAGACAAAGGAAGAAAACCTAAAAAAATTTGAAGTATAAGTAAAAACAAAGATAAAGTGAGGTAGGTTTAAAACAGAGAAAAAATTTGAAAAAAAAATTAGAAAAAAAATAGAAACAAATTAGAAACATTGAAAAAACTGTAGATAAAATGAGCCCGGAGCAACAATTCTCATCCTGCTTACGTCACGGCACCTTCCAAGAAGAGACTGTTGTGCCTTCCTTTCCCAGAGAGTGTTTTCATGATTTTGCAACAATAAATAATAATGACAAATCTGTTATCATTTAGTACGTAAACAACCACACAATTATAAATCTCCCCATTAGATAAACATGGTGAAATTGATAATAATAATAACAAGCTGCAACTCGGGACGGATATTGTTTAAGAGATCGACATTGTCCCTCGTTGATGTCGCTCACTATCACGTAGTTCACTGTGCTTTTGCTACATTTAATATATTTAAGAAAGCTACATAATAGCTGTGTCTTTTCAATTATGGATATTACCATGGAAGTTGGCAGGAACAGATAAACTATGTTTCCCATTAATCCCTGTAATTTTTATTTAGATATGTGAATTAATCTAGGAACAATTTACTCCACCGCCAAAAATAACCATTCAAATCATACCGAAATAAACATTTGCTGTGGCTTTTCTATGACAGATATCGACATGAAAATTGGTATGGACAAAGTAAATATCCATCCCATAATTCCCAGAACATTTCATTTAGATATGTGAAGTATTCTACGAGTGATTTACGGCGCCGCCGAAAATCGGCCTCACGCGGAAATCGAAAAATGGCTACTGTGACTTTTCTATGTCAAGCAACAATAAGAAAATTGCTATGAATGTAGTCCACATAATACCCATCAAACCCTGCTTCTCCTCGCGGATTTTTACCTAAAAATTGTCACTTACGAACAAAAGTTACCAAGCCATGCTTACAGCAGGAATGAACATGAAGATTGCCTGAGACAAAGCTTTTATATATATATATATATATATATATATATATATATATATATATATATATATATATATATATACCTACATAATCCCTTAAAATATCATCTGAGTATATTTATTGGTATAGAAGTTATTGACATATATATATGGCAACCTATTCTTATACCTCGTTCTTCTTTAAGCTTAACCTCTGATTAAAAAGGTAAAGCGTGTTAACATATTTTGAAACCCCAAATGATTTTCAATGACACAGGTAGTACAGTGAAGGTCCAATAAGAGCCCAATTGTGTGTGATCCCGATGTTTCACCTTTCAACTTCACCGAATTCTCCAAAGATTCAATTAAAATTTACTAAAGGTTGTTCACTAGTTTTACGCAATCCCAAAAGACAGTCAAACAGACAGATAAGGAAATAGGCATATAAACGGTAACAGAGGTTTACAGGCCGCTCGTGAATGGCAGAGGAAAGGGGCAGTGACATTGCCCCATCAAGCAGGACAATGTCCTAAAGACTGAGCATATATACATATGATCAGAGCCCAAGGCCACTCTCTATCCAAGTTGGAACCAGGGAGGACCAGGGAATGGCTGCTGATGACTCATCAGGTAGACCTATAGGCTCACAAGGATGGTGAGGCTGGACATACTGTACTAAAGGATCTAATGAGTTTGACTCGAATCACATTCTGGAGATCAGCAGTCGGGGACGTTACCACATAGGCCACCATAATCCTATATAACCTAATACCAGATTTAGTCGTTTTAAAATAACAGGAAAAACTAGTTGTTGTTGTAGATGTTCCGGCCCTTGCGGCCAAGCGCGGGCTCTTGCAGTCATGAAGCCCATAGTCTGTTGAAAGACTTATTATAGCCTTTGGTTAGAGTTCTCTTGCTTGAAGGTACACTTGGGCACACTATTCTATCTAATTTCTCTTCTTGTTTCGTTAAAGATTTTATAGTTTATATAGATAATAGGCCTATTTATTTTAATGATACTTCTTAAAATATTTTTTTTCTTTCCTCACTGGGCTATTTTCCCTGTTGTGGCCCAGGGTTTATAGTATCCTACTTTTACAACTAGGTTTGTAGCTTAGCAAGTAATAATAATAATAATAATAATATGGAATTATCGATTCATAAATACACACACACACACACACACACACATATATATATATATATATATATATATATATATATATATATATATATATATATATATATATATATATATATATTTATATATATATATATATATATATATATATATATATATATATATATATATATATATATATATATATATATATACGTATATATGCCAAATAAGCGATATATATATATATATATATATATATATATATATATATATATATATATATATATATATATATATATATTAACACATTAAAGTCTGGATTCTCTTAACAACCTTGGGATCAGAGCCCCGGGGGAAATCACTCAAAGACTATAGTATCTGTCCGGCCCGGCTTCGAACCCTGGTCCAGGATGCTTGTGTGACATTGAACATACCACTTTTCTAAAATGTGCAAAATTGATCATATATATATATATATATATATATATATATGTATATATATATATATATATATATATATATATATATATATATATATATATATATATATATATATATATAAAATGAGAAAGTATAATTTTTTAAAGATCTATGGCTGTGAGATTTCGCATATTTGTTCAATGGTATGCTACTTTGCGGGAATCGTGGCGTTTCTCTGAAAAAAAAAAAAAAAAAAAACGTGTTTTGATGCCAAAAAAAAAAATCGCTTAGTGATAAAATATGAATGCTAGAATGTAATATTTTAGCAATTCTCACTTGTTTTTAATGTTTCTCAAAGTTACACGATTATTATTATTATTATTATTATTATTATTATTATTATTATTATTATTATTATTATTATTATTATTATTATTATGACTTTTTTTATCCCTAAAGCTTGAGCATACTGATACGATCAGGTGTATCCATCCTCTGGAATAGCATACATAAATTTTTTTCAACACATTTCAGCTATATTCTGAGATCCGTTTTTACTTTATCGAGCGAGACGTTATTGTCAAACCGATTGACAGAATATAAAAACTAAATCACAAGAAACTTCTGACATGTCATGAGAGTTTGACATGATCCAGAGTTCTCTAATTTTAATAAGCTCCCACGAAACATTCGAATGATTGAAGACATTAAGGCTTTCAAGAGGAAACTGAATACTTTTTTATTTCAACAGTCATACAACGGTGACGATTCAACAGTAAATGAACAATACGCGATATGAAACGTTAAATACTCTGAACAAACAAGGTAAAACGACAGAGGAGGTCCTGTAAAGAGTGGGGTTCCCCCGCTGTATGGGACCGGAAAAGCAGCCATCAAAGTAAAGTAAGTAAAGTACGTATGTGTAAATCTCTATGTCCATGCATATGCACAGATTCTATCAGGGGAATTGAAACGTGATATGTAATAGAAAGATTGATGAATAGCTAAGAGATGAACAAGTATAATTTGTACTGACCAAATTTTCATTTAAAGACATTTCGTACGATAGTTAGTAGGATAGCCAGGGCACCAGCCATCAATTGAGATACTACAACTAGAGTTATTGGGTCTTTTGACCATCCAGGATGTACTACATTGGATCCCTCTCTCTGGTTACGGCTTACTTTTTCTTTGCCTACACATACACAGAATAGTCTGGCATATTCTTTACAAATTCTCCTGTGTCCATATACACTTGACAACACTAAGATAATAAAACAATTATTCTTCACTCAATAGATTAACTACTGCACTATAGTATATCAGTGGCTACTTTTCTCTTGGTAAGGGTAGAAGACTTAGTAAGGATAGAAGAGTGTAATATATAAATGCTCAAACAATATAATGATATTATTTTTTTTTACATCTCTCGCTCTCTCCCGCATTGATAGAAGAGCAACCAGCTTAAGCTTGCCTTCGCAATTTTAGTTGGTTTGAATTTTTGTGTGAATGAGGTCCTTGGTATAAAACTTGAGCTCTCTTTCCACAGATGCGGCGAGCCAGCAGGATATCCTTGGCATGGATGGCGTAAAAGTTGGTGTCTTCGAAGAGGCCGACAAGGTAAGCCTCAGAGGCCTCCTGAAGGGCCATGGCACCAAAGTACTGGAAACACAGGTCAGTCTTGAAAACTTGCGCGATTCCACGCACCAGACGCTGGAAAGGCAGCTTCTGGATGAGAAATTCAGTGGTCTTCAGGCATGTTACGACAGGGACTCCTTCACTCCTCCTGTAGCAGGGGCAGAATTGCAAGCATCATTGGTGGCCAGCTGCTTGCGAGAAGCCTTTCCTCCGGTCTGATAAGTACATGCCATTTTGGATCATTTGCAATTAAAACATGCAATAGCAAGCTTAAACCGGTTGTTCTACTATCAGTGCAGGTGAGGGAGACAGATAAAAAAAACAATAGCATTACATTGTACGAGCGTATATGAAACATGTGCGGTAGAGACGTTATTCTTGACGGCTCAGGTACACTAGTATTTACACACACACACACACACACACGCACACACACACACACACACACACATATATATATATATATATATATATATATATATATATATATATATATATATGTATGTATGTATATATATATATATACATATATATATATATAATTTATATATATATATATATATATATATATATATATATATATATATATATATATATATATATAAAATATTTCAGAATCTTGGAAACAAGGAGTTCGTAATATTGTTGATTAGTAGTTTCCAAATAAGCATCCGAATATATTTCCATGTTCGATGCAGCAAACGTTATTGAAATATTATCATTTGATAATCCTTCCTATGTACTAAGAATCACAGTACTCTTATTGTATGATGAGTTTAAGAAACAAACGATGTTCTAGAGACTATCACATCTACATTAGCAGTAAATAAACGAACCGACTATAAAATTAGTAAGTATACATTAGTGATAGCAAAATTAACAAATGGAAAAATAAGTACAGAATATTTTAAGGATTCCGGATTAGGAAAAAAAGTTGAAATCTATGTGTAAAAAAACATATCTTCCCTTGTATAACAGTTCTAGATGCTGATCCAACAAAGGCAAATGCGCAGAACAAAACAAGGAACATAAAAAGGTATTTACAATTATATGATCCTTTATCTTTATCCTTTCATGTCATCGGTGCCATTACGCTTAAGTAAAAATAAAAGTAAAAAGAAAAAAACTTGGATATATGAAAAGAGATTCTTCCAAAGCCATCCTTATATAAAGTGAAGGAAGTGTGTGTTCCGAGATCCTTTTAAAACCATATGATCCATTTAGACTATAAACAAAAACAACAAAAGAGCAAACAAACAAAAAGAAGACAATCTTTCCTCGTACCTCTTCCAACTTTTAGAAATCCCTTCAGGGCAAAATTTGAAGTGTCTTTGCGTAAAGAAACTTCAAATGTATAATGTACTGGGGTGAGGTGAATATCATCTGACCTGATATTTGAGCCTCACTTGAGATGGATAAGACCTTAGATTGGTCTTCATCGTTCGTTTCTTATGTATGTATATATTTATTCTAAGGTTAGAATCAGTAATTAAGAGTAAGATTCAATTATTAGAGAATTGGATTTTAATGTGATAATTTTACGAGGTAAATTATTATTATTATTATTATTATTATTATTATTATTATTATTATTATTATTATTATTATTATTATCATGTCTGGTGTTCAGCTGCTGATTCTCATCTTAATTTGTTGGACAGGAACTTACGGTCTATTAAATTTCTTATTCCTGATCTCGATATTAATCTTTGGCACCGTCGTTCAATTAGTTCATTATGCATGTTGCATAAGATTTTTCATAACTCCGACCATCCTTTACATTCAGATCTCCCTGGACAATTCAATCCTGTTCCTAATACTAGGCAGGCAGTTAATTTTAATAGCCAGGCCTTCTCCATCACGAGGCTCAATACTACACAGTATTCTAGAAGTTTTATTCCAGCTGTTACCAAGTTGTGGAATGATCTTCCTAATCGGGTAGTTGAATCAGTAGAACGTCAAAAGTTCAAAGTTGGAGCAAATGTTTTTTATGTTGACCAGGCTGACATGAGTATTTTTATAGTTTATATACGACATATCTTTTTTTGACATTGTTAATAGTTTATATAGGACATATCTGTTTTGACGCTGTTACTGTTTTAAAAATGACATATTGTTAAATTATTCTCATCATTTATTTATTTCCTTATTTACTTTCCTCACTGGGCTATTTTTCCCTGTTGGAGCCCTTGGGCTTATAGCATCTTGCTTTTCCAACAAGGGGTGTAACTTGGTTAGTAATAGTAATAATCATAATATTATCATTATTATTATAATTATTATTATTATCATTATTATTATTATTATTATTATTATTATTATTATTATTATTATTATTATTATTATTATTATTATTATTATTATTGTTGTTGTTACTATCATCATTATTATTATTCTTATTATTATTATTTCGAAAAGATGCAAACTAAACCCAGAATCTATCTGATTCCAAGAAACACTATTTTACTTACTTTAAGGGCTGCTTTTCTGGTCTTATACCACAGGAGAACCCTACTATCTACAGGACCTTCTCAGTCATTTTATCAAGTTTGTTCCAAAACATTCAACATTTCACACTGCATATTGCTAGTTTTGTCTTAGCAACTTGAAAAGAGTCCATTCTACAGTAACCATATATTGAGTATAAATTTAAAAACCTACAAAACCTGAAATAGGAAATCGTGGGCGAAACAACTAACAGGAAACGCATGCAGTTCATTTTGACCACAGTTTGTTGATGAATCAGTCTAGGGGAAGTAATACGTAGTTCTGTATTGCACTTCCTTGGCATTTATTCGATAAGACATTTAGGCCAAGGTAAAGAGATGAATCTGTGTATATTGCTCAGGGCAATCTACTGATCTGAACCCAGTTCGATGTCAGACCAAAATTACCTCATCCGTTTATATTTTGGGTTAGAAATAATTATACAAACCCATTTCTATATCTTTTTTTCTGCCATTGTCGCTTATTAAAAGAAATATAACTAATTTATGCAATGCTGAGCATTTTGCTTTCCTTTCATGAATATGTATCATAAATGCATTAACTAGCTACCTTATCAGCATTTTAATTGCTAAGGAGAATTACATAATCATTTCTTTTCATTCCAAATAGCTTTCCATTTCTTAAGCTTAAGAAATGACCTATAAATTTCAATTTATAAGCATTTGTGACGAAACTCCTATGCCTAATCATAAACATACATCTATTACATCTGTTGCATAAACATAAATACCGATCATTATCTTCCTGTTACTAAATAAATGGTGATCTTCAACAAATCTTTAAACATAACTCAAGGATTTTAAAATCCATTACCTGTCCACAGAACATAACTAAATTCATATAACATTCATTTCTCGCCCATAGAACATGACTAAGAACCACCAACGTCCATTTCCACTTATAAAACATAATAAAAGAACTATAACATCCAATTCCTGCACGAGGAACCTAATTAAATACCTATAACATTCAATTTTGGCAATAGAACATAGTTAAAGACCTATAATATCTATTTCCTGTCCATAAAACATAAGTAAAGACCTATAACATATATTCCTTGCCCTCAAAAAATATAACTAAAGACCTATAACATCCAATTCCTGCTCATAGAATATAACTAAAAACCTATTACATACATTTCCTGCCAAAAACACATAACTAAAGACCTGTAACATCCATTTATTGCCCATAAAACATAACTAAAGACCAATAACATCAGTTTCCTGCCCATAAAAAACAACTAAAGACGTATAACATCCATTTCCTGCACAAAACACATAACTAAATACCTATACCATCCGTTTCCTGACCTTAAAACATAACCAAAGACCTATAACACACATTCCTGCCAATAAAACATAACTAAAGAATCATAACATCCGTTTCCTGACCATAAAACATAACTAAAGACCTATAACATCCATTCCT
Source organism: Palaemon carinicauda (assembly GCF_036898095.1). Lineage (NCBI taxonomy): Eukaryota > Metazoa > Arthropoda > Malacostraca > Decapoda > Palaemonidae > Palaemon > Palaemon carinicauda. The sequence continues at coordinate 185,021,305 of NC_090727.1, forward strand.
GCCCATCAAATATTAATAAAAACCTATATCTTCCATTTCCTGGCAATAAAACAAAACTAAAGACCTATAACATCAGATTCCTGACCAGCAACATAACTAAAGACTTATAACATACATTTCTTCCCCATAAAGCATAACTAAAGACATATAACATCCCTTTCCCGCCCATAAAACATAACTACAGACCTATAACATCAATTTCCGGCCCATGAAACATAACTTAAGACCTATAACATCCAATTCCTGACTATAAAGCATGCCTAAAGATCTACAACATCCGTTTCCTGGCCATAAAACATAACTAAGGACCTATAACATCCATTTCCTGCCCATAAAACATAACTCAAGACCTATAACATACATTCCTACCCACAGAGTATAGCTAAGACTTATAACATCCATTTCTTGTCATTAAAACATAACTAAAGACATATAACATCCGTTACCTTCCCACAAAACATAACTAAAGACCTATAACATACATTCCTGCCCATAGAATATAGCTAAGGACCTATAACATTCATTTCCTGCCCATAAAAGATAAATAAGGACCTATAGCATTCATTTCTTGCCCATAAAATATAACTAAGGACCTATAACATCCATTTCCTGATTATAAAACATACCTAAAGACCTATAACATCCATTCCTGCCAGTAAAACTTAACTAAGGACCTATAATATCCCTTTCCTGCCTATAAAACATAACTCAAGACCTATAACATCCATTCCCTGTTTCTCCTTTTATGCCACCTTGGAGATTTCATTATTAATTCTGCGAGCGATTCTTACACCATAGCCACTCCCTGAATTCATAGCTTTGTCAGCCTCATCTAAATATTCTCTCCAGTCATTCCTCTGCTTGCTTTAGACTTCTCTGTTAATACTGGAATACTTGGCACGTTCTATCTTGTAATTTTCATTTCTTCCTCGGAATTCTACAACAATAACTTTCTGTTTTTGTCTTCTTTTTCTAGTATCCGATGTACCATTTAATATCCATGGCCGTCTCCTTGAAACTGCATGTCGAAAAACTTCCCTACCAACTGACTGTTATATGTTCTTAATATCACACCATTCTCCATTAATTGTCTGTTCTTAGTTTCTAAAAAGTCTTTAAGACAGCAAATGGACATTTAATTGTAAATATTTATCTGTGCTCATCTTCTAGGAGCTTAGCTGTATAAAACCTACGTATTCTATCTACATTTCTGTTTGGTGTTTTGAGTTTTAATTCTAGTGAAAACAATGAGAAGCGGGTGATCACTACCAATATCTGCATCTTTTTAGCTTCTTACATTTCTGAGTCCTCCTCTCTTTATTAATGGCAATATGATCTTTTTGATTTTTTGGTTTGCCACATGGTGAAGTCCATATATAATTGTGGATGTCCTTGTGCTGGAAAAAAGTACCTCCAATGACAAGATTTTTTGTTGAACAGAAACTTAAAAAATGTGCACCATTTTCATTTGCAACTTTGTTAAACCCTCGACACACATCACATTCTCTATACCTTGATTATTCCTTCCAACTTTTGCATTGAAGTCACCAATCACAATTTTCATATTTCTCTTTGGGATCTTATCTATTATACTCTGCAGTTCTTCATAGTATTCATCTTTCCTTTTTTCATGGGAATCATTTGTTGGTGCGTAGCAAAATATAATACTCACATTGCACTACTTCGTTTTAAACTTTGCAAGTAACAATCTACTATTTACAGCTCTCCAATCAGTTAATGCCTTTCTTCTCTTGGTGTCATCATCAATCAACTCTTTCTCACTCAACTCCGTTTGTTCTTCTTGGATAGATATAATCGTTGCCTTAGTCTAAGGTTTCTTACAAATCCCCTCATAAAGTTTTCACTTAGGGCCAAGATATCTAAACTTTATTTCTTAAATTCACTCTATACTTGCTGTAATTTCCCAATGTGATTCATGGTTCTAACATTCCAAGTACCTATTTTCAATATTTCTTTAATATTAATAAACCGGGAGATTCTTAGCACCCGGCTACACCCGGGACTAGGGACCATTCTTTCCTTTTCTCTTTCCATAGACTGACTAAATCCATAGAGGATTCATTGGCTAAATTCATCAAAGGACAAAGGACAGCCAGTTCCTTGTGATGCGCAGTGACTATCGAACTAAGGCAAGTGACCCCTTCCGGTCCATATTAATTCCAGTAAAATCCTCTGCCAGGCGTCAAGAGTAAAAGCCAAAAAGACAGTTTGTCTATTGCCTTAAACCCAATCTGTCACTCTGCTGCCAGTGACTTCATCGAGATTTAGGGAGGCATTTCCTTCACACCCAAACTTTTCGTTACTCCACCAGGTTGCTCATCCGCTTAGATAACCATTGGCAAAATTGTATTGCTAAGATATACTAAAGCATTATAATATCCATTCCTGGCCCATAAAACATAACTAAAGACCTAGACCCTCTATATCCTGCCCATAACAAAAGACATATAATATCCATATCCTACCCATAAAATATAACTTAAGACCTATAATATCAATTTTCTGTCCATAAAACATAAATAAATACCTACAACCTAAATTACCTGCCCATGTAACATAACTAAAGACCTATAACATCCATTCCTGCCAATAAAACATAACTAAAGACCTATAACATCCATTCCTGCCAATAAAACATAATTAAATATCTATAACACTCCTTTCCTGTCTATAAAATACAACTAAAGACCTATAAAATCCATTTCCTGCCCATGTAACGTAACTAAAGACCTTTAACACTGAATTCCTGCCTACACTGTAGAACATTGCTAAAGACCTATAACATTCAGTTCGTACCATAGTAGATAACTAATGACCTATACATTCCCATTTTTCCCCATCAATCAGAAACCTATAAATTCCATTTACTAAGCATTTGTAGTTCCCAACAACTGACTTTCAAGCATAACTAGAGACTTTAAGACCCTGTACCTAAGTGGAAGTAGCAACCTATAGCTGCTGTACCTACTGTAAGTGCAAATAATGATCTATAGTTTCCAGTTTCTAAGCATAAATAATAATCAATATTATTCTTGGGCACAATCAGTGACCTTCAATATACGAATGAAGAGCATTCCATTTAGAAAATAAGATCGTGAAATCAAATTTACACTGGATGGATTAAGCCTTTAATCACAGTATATCGTTCGGTCAGTATCATCATTATTCCAATGCCTTTTCTATATAAGGATCTCGGCCCAAGTATATATAGTCCGTCTCTTGTGAGGTTAGTGAAAACCCGCTATCAATCAAGCGCCCCCAACCTTCATTTTAATAGTCACCTAAATCCCCTAAATTACTCCAATTCTGGATTTATGTGTCACTGGAATCGAGATAACTGTAACTGTAATAATTAGAGTAGTTAATATTACATGTTTAAAACACATGACGTAATATGTCAAGTTAGATGAAGGAGCTAGCCGTGGGACTTGCTGTAGTCATTCAAATCATAAACAGGACATACAATGCAAACCTCGACAATGTGACATTCTTCTTAAACGTCAACACATTGTCTCAGCGTGTGAAAGTTTGTGACGTCACCGGATGCAGGTGTCTTCCGAGTTTGTGACGAGTCTAATATAAACTAAGCATACGATATCTGTGATATCGATAAGTTAGCCAGTTCATATCTATACTTCACCAGAATTGGTCATCTGACCAACCCAGCTTCCTCCAGTGATGGAGATGTTTAACTCTGTTGTTTTTATAGAATAAATACTTTAAAGCTAATAAGATGTATTCTGTTATCCATTTACATACATCTGAAACAACACATACTCAATGTGTGCTTATAACAGTAGCACGCCAATAAATGGTGGCAGCGGTTAAACTCTAAGAATTAGAGAAAAATCTTCAAGACTTCAAAATAAAAGCTGTAAAACCAGAGAAAGATCTTCAAGACTTCAAAATAAAAGCTGTAAAACCAGAGAAAGATCTTCAAGACTTCAAAATAAAAGCTGTAAAACCTGAGAAAGATCTTCAAGAACTCAACATTATCTACATGAATCTACAATTTTGACTAAATATTATAGTCCAACGGAACAGTTAACATTAACAAATGTTATGAATACCAATTGAATCTTCAATCAACATCCTAGGAAACCCAAGGACTGGCGTTCAACAATTGCAAAACATACCCAGGAAGCACTACATTCAACAAGAAACTCGAACGATACATCGCTAACAAAACATCAAGAGAGAGAGAGAGAGAGAGAGAGAGAGAGAGAGAGAGAGAGAGAGGACGTGTCGACATCACGCAGATCCATATATAAGCTAAGTACAGATTTTTTGAATTCATTCCAGTTTGGGCAGTGAAGTGTAGTTATCACGAGTCGTTAGTCGATTATTACTGGGGTGAGTGAATTGCTAATCTTTGTTAAAGGAAACTCCAAATTCTCATTTAGAATTTCTCTTTCTTTGTGCTAATTCCTTTTTCTTTCAGAAATTCTCGGGGAATGTTATGGGATTAGTGACACTGTTTGGGGAATTTTGTTATACATATGCGTTTACGCAGTGGGCGTCTGTACTCATATAGATATTTTGATAGAATTGCAAGGGGTCGAAGAGATAGGGAAAAAAATACAGCAGTCATGACTCCTCCTGTCAGCCCTTCCCCTGGACCTAGTGGTGTAGGCCAGACTAATCCTCCTCCAATTGTGACGCTTGTTAATGCCAGGTCAGCAATCCTTCCTTTTCAGGGTCGAGTCAACGGGTTCTTGCCACAAAATGTGGAGTCATGGATTTCATCCGTCGATGCCCATTTAAATGCCAAACAAATCGTAGACCCTTTTGTACAATTACAGGAAGCTAAAAGTTTTATAGATTTTTCTAAGGGGGATGCGAGTGCGTATTTAAGAGGTGTTTCATTTCAAGAAGCAGTTACTTGGGATGATTTCAAAGTTAGGTTACGCGCGATCTATGGGGGTGAGGAAGCCTTGGATGTAGTATTAACGTTACGAAATACACTTAATCAAGCCACTACGAATCGGCTTAATGTTATTGAGAGAGCAGCTCTCATAGCTGATAGGCTTAACGAATATCAGGACATTTTAGGTCATTCCACTTGGGTTACTAACGATAACATCTCCGTGAAAGATTTTTTGCGATTAATGTATTTGACTTGCATGACACTTATGTTGCCTGAAGCTTTAGTACGGTGTTTTGATAAGAAGTTAACGCCTGCAAGTACGGAATTGGATGTCTATAAACAGATAAAGAAACACATGTCCAAGTGTCCAGATCTCGATCCCGTGTTAACTCAAGTTTTTGCAAAGAATGAAACAAAACCACAAACAGTGAACGTAGTTAGCAGTCCAGTAGCGGGAATGACGTGTTATAACTGCAAACGTCAAGGTCACATAAGCGCAGAATGCAGAACGAAATTTTGCTCAATTCACAACACTGCAAAGCATTCATATAGTCAATGTTACTCGCGTAAGACACAACAATATCCCAGAAATACACAGTCAATTCCACAGTCAGTTCCATATGGAAATAAAAAGAAAAATCCTCATTTTAACAATAAGAAGAAACAACAAAATGTCAATGCAGTTCAGAGTCCAAAACAAACAAACACTTCTTCGAATATCGCTGAGCCTGGGCCGTCAAACCAGACCTCGCAAGGTCAGACTAATTTTCAGAATGTGCAGAGCAAAGCAAATACCACATAGTTAACTCTAGAGGGGAAGAGAGTGATGTTGGGTCAAGGTCATTCATGTCAACATCAATAGTATTGAATAATCAATTTAATGTTTTATCAGATAATTGTGAGACAATAGATTTTCCTATGAAACACACGGCCGAATTAAGTAAAACAGTGCATGCTCCCATAGATTTGCAACGAATTCATACAATAATAAGCCAAAATGAGTTACAGCCAACCTTATATGCTGTAAATTTAGAACACAAATCCTTCACGTTATTTTTTTGACTCTGGTAGTCCACGTAATATTATGGATTTGAAGACACATCATGTGTTGTTTTCGAACTTTCCGATTAAAAAATCAGGAATTAGACTTTCAGGTATAGGAAATAATGAATTAAATGTCATAGGCATAACTCATGTTCAGTTCAGAATCGGTAATCGCACGTTTGCCGATACATTTGTTGTTGTAAAAAACATTAATATGTATCCAGCTGTAAATATAGGATACCCATCTATGGGAAATCAAAACATTATCATAGCTCCTGCCAAGCACGGCGTGTATATCAAAGGGAAATTCTATAAGTCTTCTAATACCTTAAAATCAGTTTTGGATAAAAAGGAGACGACAAATGTAACCGTAACGTACGTTGAAGAACCAATAACTTGTCTCACTAATAAAGAAATAATATACGCGACCCAGCAGAATTCTCGTTCACCCGTAATATCATCTTGCACGCAATCTATCGAACCAAACATACCTTTGAATTTAATAGTGCAAATAAAGAAAACACTACCGGGATCTGAAATATTAATCCTTTCCGATACTTTGAAAACTAACGGATTGTCTGTCACACAAGCTATTTATACAGTAGGCTCACATCAGCAATGTAATATCGAAGTCTGTAATCATTTAAATAACACTTTAGTAATTCACAAAAATCAACATATCTTGGATGTAGAAGTTTATAAACATCGTATTCTTACCGTTGCTGAAATCAATCACTCTCAATCAGTTGCGGATGAATCCCTTTTGCGATCTATTAAAAATAAAATCAGTAAGGACATTCAAGACGAAGAAATTCAGCAGAAAATTTTTGAACTTTTAACTAAATATCAAGATGTTTTTTCCACTACGGATGGATCCTTAGGAAAAACAGATGTGATCGAGCATCAAATAAGGTTAAAGGACAAGCAGAAAATTATATATGTACCCTCGTACAGACTCCCTATGAAATTCCAGAATGAAATAAATGATGAAGTAGGTAAAATGCTAAAAGAAGGAGTCATTAGGAAATCAAACAGCCCTTATAATTTTCCTTTAATAGTGGTACCGAAAAAAAAATCGAACATGGCGTATCTGCGTCGACTTTCGTCGTCTAAACGAGGAAACGATCCCTGATCGATTCCCAGTGCCATGTACTGACGATATTTTGTCTTTGTTAGGTGAGAATAAATATTTTACCAGTTTGGACTTACTTAAAGGCTTTCACCAGATATCATTAGAAGAAGATAGTATCCCATACACAGCCTTCAGCACAGCCAGGGGACATTATGAATTTTTACGGATGCCTTTTGGTTTACGTTGTGTTCCTATAACATTTACAAGAATGATTAACATAGTGTTTAGAGACTTGTTAGGGGATATATTGCATGCCTATATTGATGATCTTGTAATCTTTTCCAACACCTTAAAAGAACATCTACGTAAGTTAGAACTAGTACTACAGAGATTAAGACAACATAACTTAAGGGTAAAGATTAGTAAGTGTGAATTTTTCAAAACAGAATTAATATATTTGGGTTTCATGGTGTCAAACCAAGGTCTTAAAGTAGTCCATGATAAGGTGTCGGCTATACGTAATTTTCCCATACCTACTAATGTCAAGGGAATACAGCAATTTCTGGGTTGTAGTGGATATTACAGGCGTTTTATACGCAACTATTCAATAATAGCCGCTCCTTTAACTGATCTTACGAAGAAGGGCGTAGATTTCATATGGTCTGAGCAACATCAACAGGCGTTTAATACTTTGAAAGATGAACTGTGTAGTTCTCCTATCTTAAAATTTCCTGACTTCGGTAAGGAATTCTTCATTGCAACAGACGCCTCAGACTTAGGAGTAGGAGGGGTATTGCTTCAGCAATATGATAAACAATTTTTCCCGATAGCTTTCTATTCTCGAAAATTGAGAACTTCCGAAAGTAAGTATGCAGTAATAGACAAGGAAGGGCTAGCTATTGTTAATTCGCTAGTGCATTTTAAGTTCATAATTTACGGTTATCCCGTTAAGGTTCTTACTGACCATAAACCACTAACAGAGTTCTTTAAAGGCTTCAACCACAGCCCTAAACGAACTCGGTGGCATTTGATCATTCAAGATTTTGGCGCAAGAATCGGGTATTTACATGGGAAAGCAAATGTAATTGCGGATGCATTATCACGCAACCCCGTGTCATCTTGTACGGAGCCTTTAGCTGAATTATTAGATATATCAACATCCATGCCTATTGTAAAAACAATATCTGAACAAGAAGATTTAGGCTGGAGCGCTGAATTGTTACAGACTGAGCAAAGAAAAGATCAGAAAATAGAAACAATTTTAAATGCTTTGAAAGGCAATCATAAAGAAAAGGAATATATAAAGTATAAGCAGCAGAATTATATAATCAAAGATAATATTCTGTGTAGGACTGTGACAAGGAAAACCCGCAATACACCACATGTAACTAATGATCAGGTAGTAGTACCAATCTCACTTATTTCCACTGTCCTGAATTGGTTGCATTCAAATCCATTACATGGACACCCGGGGTTCTCATTAATGTCACAGAAAGCCAAATCATTGTTTTATTGGCATACAATGCTTACAGATATAAAAAGACACATAGCTAATTGTCGCACATGTCAGGAAAACAAAGGGCATACGAAAACACCTGTCAGCCTAGGAGCTTATCCTGTGCCCAATCAACCCTTTGAAAGAATACATTTAGATTTGTTAACAGGATTTTACGAGTCAGACAGAGGAAATAAGCACCTCTTAGTAATTATAGATGCTTTAACTCGATATACAGAACTAATACCGCTTAAAACTAAAACTGCAATTGAATGCGCTAGGAAGTTTTACGAGTGTTACATTTGTAAACATGGAATTCCACACATGATAATCTCAGACTCGGGTGGTGAATTTAATAATCACTTTCTTACCTCATTGTGTGAATTCCTCAACATAAAGAAAATAAATACCATGATATATCACCCAGAGTCGAATGGGCTAGTGGAAAGAGCAAATAGGAAGATATTGAATAAATTGAGGGTAACACTAGGGGGATCAGACCCCAACTGGGATATTGCAATACCGGCGGCACTGAGTACTCTGAATCATTCATATCATATATCAATTAAAATGTCACCGCATGAAGCATTGTATGGTACCCCAGTTAGAACACCTTTCCATGTATTAACGGCTACAACTAATCTATCAAATCCTTTAAAAGAATGTATAAATGCAAGTATAAGTCGATATGATATCCTTCGAAAAAATTTAGAAGAATCACAAATCATAATGAAAAGGAATTATGATAAAATAGCGAAACCAACTAAAACATATACTGTGGGTGATAACATATATATTCAAATCAATGTACGAAAAGGGCTCAATTATAAACTAACACCTAAGTTTGAAGGCCCATTTAACATTTTGGAAACATTAACGGCCAATAGGTTTAGAGTTCAAAACGTATCCCAACCCACGGATGAGAGAATAGTACCATTGGCTCACATAAGAAATTAAAAAGAAAAGAGAGGAAAAGAAGTGAGGGAAAATTTGTTTTTTATTTTTATGTGATTAAAAGTTTTCTTTTTAATACAGGAGTAATTACATATATTTTTTCTCGTTACAGGTTTCCAAGATGAATTTTTTGTTGTTGGGGGTGATATTGTTCGCTCAGACATTTTTCTCGTGTTTGATGAGCTCTAAAACTAAAAATATATATTTTAAATATGGCAATATAGTTGAAAGACAAGAAGACATTTTTATTACATCAACCAACGTAATTGTAGAAGTGAATATGCAAGCAATTTTTCTTCAAGAGAATGATGTCATTAGCTTAAGAACTGCCATTTCAAGGTTTTCTGCATCATTGGATGAGTTGCATAGAAGACATTTTCATTTGACTACAGAGAGTTTGCTTGGATCAACATTAAAAGTTGCAGAGATTCTATCTGATGACTTGAAAAATAAGACTGGCGAGACAGGATCTTTGGCTTATGACCTTTTGATGTGAACTGTAGGACACGAACATAAAGAAAGACGGAATCCGTTTATTTATGCTGCATTAAGCATCTTTGGGTCTGTTGCAAGTTTAGGTTTAGGAATTTCCAATCGTCTTAAAATTAGTAATCAAAATAAGAAAATTGAGTTCTTGACTCATAAAGATGAATTGATTATGTCAGAACTAAGGAATCAGTTAGCTTCAATCAATAAAATTATGGATTTAGTAAATGAACATTCAAATAATATCGTTCAAATTATGGAAGTATAGGATTTGTTGGCAACATTAACGTATTATGATTCAAAGATAGATCACATACATAACAGAATTGCACATTTCATTGAGAAATCCAAGGATTATGTAGAAGCTATCACGTTAGCAACTAAAGGTGTATTGTCGCCCCATTTGTTGCCTATAAGTTACTTAAAGTTAATTCTGGAGAACGGAAGGGATAAACTAGGCTATGTTCCTTTGTTAGACGAACATAGGTTAGAATTTTATTACAGTCTAATTACAGTAAACGTAGATAATAACAAGATTATGATTACAATTCCTTTGATTCTTCTGATGCCTGGCAATCTTACAGGATATCACCATTTCCGACTTTCATGACGAATCACTCAAATCCAGTAATATCCAGTTTGACAGGACACGTATTGATTTCCCCAGACAAGGAAACATATACGGTCATTAAAGACTTAAATCAATTAACTCACTGTTCAGATGCAATGGATAGAAAAATATGTACAGCTGACTCATTTGAATTCCATAAAAACTTAATGGATTCATGCGAGTTAGGTATAGTGCTAGACGGTGCTCTCTCCCATACAAGTGAAAATTGTCTGGATAACCTTTATCCCTTTGACAATAATAAGTTCAATTGCAGACTGAACAATGGCTCGTGGATACGATACAACAAGGACGGCTTCAATGTATCATGCTCTGACGGATCCACGTCCTTCACCCACATCTTCGTCGCAGCAGATGGTTGTGTCGGGACTTCCCCGAATTCCATGGTGACTGGTCTACGGACACTCATCAGAGAACGAGCCTACTTTGCGAACTTCACGTGGACCTCTACAATGCCAGCACTTCCTCTCCCGTACAACAAACATGTGGCAAAGCGGTTGATGAAACTTACCGAAAGGGACCACCTGTCACCGACTTATAAGGAAATCCTTCACCACATACTACTAGCAGGATTGCCGTTTACGGTGGTGATATTTATCGCCGTGAACATCCTTGTTTGGCGTAGGTTACGGCACAGCATGCAGCTACAAAGGAACGATTCGCCTAGTCCCGACAATACTCCCTACTTGATTCAATTCAAAGCCGTTTGAGTGGCCACCTCATTCGCTAAAGGAGTAAATTGTCGGGAAGTGTTTGTAAGAAAAGCTGTTAGTACGCTAGTAATATGTAATTGAGGAAATTTTCTACATTTGGATTGTTAAAAATACATTTAAAACAACATTTAAAATAAAAAAAAAAAGATATAAATAATTTTTTCTCTCGGCATCTAATAAAAATATATAAGCCGGAATGTTAAAAAAGAAAAGAGAAAAAAAAATATATAACAGAATCTATGGGCATCTAATAAAATATATCAGCCCTATATATAAATATATATATATATATATATGTACGAAACTGTTGTACGTGTACGTACCAGGAATTCGTGTTTGTGCACTAAAAAAATTGAGTATTATGTTGATATGTTTCTAACAAAGGTAACAATTATTCTTTAACAAGTTACCGAATCATATGTAAGTCAGAAGTTTTTTTTTTTTGGTACCATATAATCATTTGCTAGCAATGTACCATATATATGATCTTTGTTTTATCATGCATTTTTCTTTTTGCTTTGGTAATATCTTTTTCATATGCATTATTGTTATTATTTTTTAATGTGCCTATTTGGACATTCGTCCTCGGTTGATTATGGCTAAAGTTAAACAAAGAATAATACATATGTCCAGTCGCACCTAGTAACCATGTTTTGGCTTTTTGTTAAATTTTTGTGAAAAAATTGAGATAGCTGGCCGAGCTTATGTAATAATTAGAGTAGTTAATATGTCATGTTAGATGAAGGAGCTAGCCGTGGGACTTGCTGTAGTCATTCAAATCATAAACAGGACATACAATGCAAACCTCGACAATGTGACATTCTTCTTAAACGTCAACACATTGTCTCAGCGTGTGAAAGTATGTGACGTCACCGAATGCAGGTGTCTTCCGAGTTTGTGACGAGTCTAATATAAACTAAGCATACGATATCTGTGATATCAATAAGTTAGTCAGTTCATATCTATACTTCACCAGAATTGGTCATCTGACCAACCCAGCTTCCTCCAGTGATGGAGATGTTTAACTCTGTTGTTTTTATAGAATAAATACTTTAAAGCTAATAAGATGTATTCTGTTATCCATTTACATACATCTGAAACAACACATACTCAATGTGTGCTTATAACAGTAGCACGCCAATATAACCAGCCGGAGTGGAAGACGAAGATCAATAACTCGTCGTGAACCAAATACCTCCGACAACAGGTGGCAAGAGAGAGATGGGGAAGGATCTTGCTAGAAGGCCCCTCAGGTTAAGAAGTTTCAAAACCTAATTATAAAGAACCTGAATTTTTAAGAATGTTAAAATCTTCGGGAGAAATTAGTAGGTTAGTCTGTCTATCTGTTTCTTTCTCTGAAGTATGAGTTGATCATTTTCAATTTCCTCATTCATAAAAAAAAACTACTTCCTGTATAGATTTTGGGTAAAAGAATACAAGTGTTTCTATCCACTAACCCACCCTCACCTCTTTCTTCCAAAAAGTCATAAGAAATTGTGACAGATATAAAACTAGAACAAAAATATACTTCAAAATAATGTTTACGTTAAATAATGACATCTTATGCTTAGAATACGTGTTTATTATTCTATTTAGCTTTAACGTCATCGTTCCATCTGTAAGTAATACCCTCTATATTTTTAGTTTCCCATTTTCAATAGATATAGAAATTTCCAGTTCCAAATTCAAATCAACATCAAATATCTTAATTCTAAATGGAAAATATGGGTTGAAACCCATAGAATGTAACACCCAGAGAAGTACTTCAGACTCCATTGAAAAAGGGTTTTCTTTCTATGGCAATCTACGAATTAAATCAAGCAGATCTCCCTTATACTGAGAAGCATATACCTTTTAGAAACGCACTCAAGGCGTATTCCGACTCCGAAGCATTTACTCTGTGGGGTTTTTACTCCAGAGGTAAATAAATGTTCTCTAAGATTTTGAGAAATTGAACCTTTGGCCTTCAGAATTGCTCCTCTGTTCGGAGTGAAATAAATGTTCATATTCTATTACTATTATCTTCTGGTAGTTCATAAATGTCTTGAATATCTTCTATTTCCTAACTTCTATGTATTTAGTGATCAGTCACAATTAATAGAATTGCATGTTAATTTTCACCATGATCTCTGAAATCCAACGTTCAAAACAGATTTCGGTATTCAATTTTCATGTTAGGTAGATCATTACTGCTCACACGTTTCCTTACATAATTTGCAATTCAACTTTGCTCATGACCTGATCATTATGAAAATTGGGATAATATGATTGCTAAAATTATTTATTAAAGGATAACCAGGATTCAGGACAGAAGTCTTAGAGAATTTTGAAAAACTAAACAACATATTTTTCTGGTCTTAAGACGAGCACTCGAGTCTGTTCCCATTTACTTTATATCTTTATTCGTGTTTTTAAAATGGTTTGGCTTTCCAATTACTGATAATGAATAGATATTTTTTTCACAAATTATCAAGATTTTTTACTTTATTGCATGCAGACTCTCTCTCTCTCTCTCTCTCTCTCTCTCTCTCTCTCTCTCTCTCTCTCTCTCTCTCTCTCTCTCTCTACGTTTGAATCCCACTAGAATTTTTCTTTTTATGAACGATTTTTTTTTGTATTCTTCTTCCCGACGAGTGAGAATATAGCGTCGACTGAAAGATTAAGACAAAAATAAACAATAATAATAGTATCGTACACGGGTCTAAGTGTACTAATGAAACAACCGATGAAAAAGAAGAATAATTAACGATAAAAATGAGTGTAACTTCGGCGTTTCGTAATAAGAATCTCTGTGGAAAGTTGTGAGAGAAATCCGATTCGGATACTTACAGGATTAAGACCTGGAAACTTCCCCTAAAAAAGGGTACATATACTGTAGCTTTTACGCAGACGAAATTTTTATGTATCGATTGTACCGCATGTGTATCACACGCTCGTACACTGTAACGGTATTATATATATATATATATATATATATATATATATATATATATATATATATATATATATATATATATATATATATATATATATATATATACATATATATATATGCATATATATATATATATATATATATATATATATATATATATATATGCATATATATATATATATTTATATATATATATATATATATATATATATATATATATATATATATATATATATATATATATATATATATATATATATATATATATATCTATATATATATACATATATGCATATATACATATGTGCATATATATATATATATATATATATATATATATATATATATATATATATATAAATATATATATATATATTTATATATTTTTATATATATATATATATATATATATATATATATATATATATATATATATATATAAATATATATATATGTATATATATATATATATATATATATATATATATATATATATATTTATATATGTATATATATATATATATATATATATATATATATATATATATATATATATATATATATATATATATATATATATATATATATATATATATATATATATATATATATATATATATATATATACAAGGTGTCTCAAAAAAATGTACTCACTCTTAGAATTATGAGAAAACCTTTATTTATGGACATAGAGCGAAATGAAATAGCATTGAATACATGAGACAAATGTGTTTGAAGAATCATGTTTGCGAATGTTCAAATTGATGACCATTATTGTCCAGACAACGCCGATAACGCGCACCAAGGGATTCGCAAACGTCGCGAAACATGTCAAAGAGTGAGTAAATTTTTTTGAGACACCCTGTATATATATATATATATATATATATATATATATATATATATATATATATATATATATATATATATATATATATATATATATATATATATATATTTTTTTTTTTTTTTTTTTTTGGGCTCAAGCCATGTCGTCCTGATTGAAGTTCCTATATGGTAGCTTCCTAGGGTATATTACAACTACGGCGATATTCCCAGAGAATTTACCTTAAGGTACCAGAATTCTAACTCCTGGAGCGAATATCCCTCGTGAAAGGGATATCGCGACATATCAGAGGACGTATTCTTGATACGCCACATGGCAATCTGCACCTCGAACAGAGATTTCGTATAGCAGGGGGCAATTGGCAAGAAACGAATTCGGGAAAGAAAAAGGGGGAGCCGCTCCCAAGGCTCCCTATCTCCCGTTTCGTAAGCGTGCCTGGCGCCAATCCTACCGCCTTCTGTATTTCTTTTTTGCGTAGCTTAACAACTCGGTGTTTTTTCCTGTGTTTCTCGCAAATCTTGGATTTATTCTACTTTTCATGGCTTCTCCATCTTCGTCGGCCTCTGATAAGTTGAGTACCATGTCTTTTATGTATAAATGTAGGCTCTTGGTAATTTTTTAGTGATTAATAAGGTTTAATCTTCGTTACAAGAGCCGTAGCCTACCGGAGGCGTCATGGACGCTGTCGCTCGCTAGGTATAAGTTTAGTTAATCAGAGCGACATTCCCGGTTGTTTTGCTTTAATAAATTTTAGCTATTTAGCGTTACATAGGATTTCCTTTCGTGCTTTAGTATTATTTTGGCGAAGTATTCGCCAATTCTGGCCTACGCTAGGCCATGTAACCTAGTCGTTTGGTCCTAGTACTTCATGCATGATTTTGGTTTTTCCGAGTGTATTAAAATTTTATTGAAGCTTTAGGCTATGTTTTATACATTTAAGATTATGTGGAATATTTCCAAGATAGTATACCAGTGAGTTTCGGTGATTTAGGTAATCGATTCTCTTGGTGCCTAGGCTAAGTTGCTTATGGAGTCTTAGTATACCTTCTCATACTCCCCGGTTGCTTTCTTTTCTTCGGAGAAGGTATGCAATCCCTTTCCCTCTGTTTAAGCCTTGGGCTTATCCCTAAGTGGTTTATCTGAATTAATTTTCGATAAAACTATACTGGGGTGTTACTGTACCTTCCTGTTCCAGTAAGTCTGGTTCAAAGAGGGACAGAACAACAGAGTTTTTTAGTCTGAGTCTGTGTTTGTCTGGCTTGGGGTAGAGTCTCCCTCGCTGACCTGACACAGACATAGGAGGCTTAGCCTCCTTAGGTCACTACCGAAGGTTTCTGTACGAGATGATTCCTTCTTTTGTGATCTACCAGACTAGTCCTTGTTGCTGTTCTCGGGGGAGGATAAGTTTCTTTCCCTGGAAGTAGCAACACCTTCCTTGCTTTGGTGCTCTGGGAGCTGGCAAGTATTGCTAGCCTCCCCCCTTGGATCTCCCTTAGGCTAAGATGAGTTTCTTGGCTGCGGGTGATCCGTCACTAAAGCAAGGTTGGTAGGACCCTCTTTTGTCCCTTCCCCCTCTATCTCTGTAATGGCCTAGCCATTACAGTACTGTACATCATTCTACATCTGGACCTAGAATAGGTTAGGATGTGGAATTGACTCAGTCCCTTGCCGGCCGGCAGAGCTGCTGGCCGGCAAGGGTCTTTTGTTTTGAGTGCTGCCCGGACCTCCCTTGGTCCCTCATCCATGCCTGCCTGCAGAGTCAGACGGCATTGGTCAGGAAGCCTAAATTAGATTCTCCCCTTCCTTATATGCACTCTTTCAGATTGCCGGGCTTGGAGGTAGTGTACACTCTTATCCCGGCATCCATTCTGTTTTCTTCTAGTGCTGTACCCGACCCGGCTGCCGGCCTATGAGGCCGGCAGCCGGGCAGTTGTAGTCCTCTGGTTCTTTTGCTGCCGGCTGGCATCGGTCCTGTACCTCTGCCGGCCGGCTAATGTCAGCCCTTGTTTGCCGGTCGCCAAGAGTGTGGCCGGCAACCGGGTACTACCTTGTGTAGTGGTCGGTCAGCAGTCATTGCCGGCATATGCATTTGAACCAGCGTTCTGCCGCCTTATAGCTCTTAAGTAGTATACTTTAAAGCTAGTTATGGTGTGTGCCGGCCGGCACTTGCCGGCCGGCACATAACCTCCTATACTGTACCAGTATTCTTCAGTATAACAGATACTGTAAGAAGAAAACTATAGTGTGGGTTTTGGTACAGCACTGTGTGTTCTAACACTTTTGTGTTTTCTTGCACAGCCCTTTGCTGTTGCCCTACAGATAGGAAAGTGAGGTCTTTCCTGTCTATTATCCAGGATTTTAAAATCATTGCTTAGGTGTGAGCTCCACCTGTTTCCTCTGGAAACTTTGCATTGGTTACTCTAGAAGAGATTAACCATTCGATTTTATTATCTGGAAGGCTGCAACAATGGGTTGTGAGGGAAACACAAGTGTGTGTCTTCCCTTTCTGAATTGTTATGATATACTATGCATATCCAGTGATATATAGTTCACTTGATACTCATGGAAATTTCTTCTCTTACAGGAGGACCCTCCGAAGTGCGGAAGTGTTTTCTGCAACGTCCGCAGCAAGAACCTCTGCGGACATGAGTTTTGTAGGAGACACGCAGCATGCGCTGTCTCCAAGGATGATCTCCGGTATTGGGACCCTCAGGTATGTACTGTGTGCACTAACCTGATTACTGAGGCCTTTGATTCCCCTAGGACGGCGGAATCAAGGGATATAGCAAGGGAGAAGCTTCGTACCTGGGTAAGGGGCTTCCAAAAGAACACTTCTGGACCTAATCTTCCAAGTGAGAAGATGAGGGCGTATCTTTTCCCTAGGGCATCAGCTGATGCAGTGATTCCCCAGCCTCAAGAGGAGATCCCCCAAGTTCAGATCCAGGTGGATGCTGAAGTCGCGGTCGCGATGCAAGACATCCAGTTAGATGACAGGATGTCTGACGTGGACGAGCGTCTGGAGGAAGACCTCCTGGCGGAAGCCCAGGATGAAGTTAAAGCCCCAGACGTTGTAGAGGAAGAGGTCGACGAGGTGTCGGCTACTCCGGTTCAGATTCCGGAGCCTATTCCCTCAACATCGGCCGGTCTCCCAGTAGAGCTGGGACAGGCCCTCTCTTCTATTGTTGGAATGATCCAACAAATGCAGAAGGAGAATCAGGAGAAGGCGGCTGCAATGGAACTGCGGATGCAGTGCCTTGCAGAATCACATGGGCCCCAGAAAAAGCTCAATGTGAAAGACCTTCCCTTGTGCTCAGATGCTAACCCATGGAGGTATGCTGAGCACATGCCGATGACGACTGGAAAGATCATCATCTCGGATAAGCTGGGCTCAGTTCCCCTGGAGGAGGTGGAATTCTGGCCCAGCAAGGCATCATATCCAGACTGTTATGTCCGGCTGAGGAAGGAACCAGCTTCAAAGGAGGAGACAGAGCCGAAGGAGGTCATAGTGATGGACCATGCTAAGGCTCAAGCTCTACTTTCATCTTCGATGAAAGAGAGGGGCTTCTCTAACTCAAAGGTAGCTGCATTGAGCAAGAAGCTCCCTTCCTTTGTGTCCTCGCCTGCTAGAGCCTTCCCCCTTTTACAAAAAGGGTTTGCGGCTGTACTAAAAGCAGTCGAGGCCGGCAAGCCTTGCCCCTCCATGGAGGAGTGTAAACCCTTGTCGCTGGCCCTGGCTATGGACCACAAAGACTGGAAGGACGTCCATCTTACGTTCTCAGTTGGAAAGTTGGAGGCTGATATTGCCGGACGTCAGTTCGGCGAGGACCTCCCTAAGCTGTTTGACTTTCTTTTGCGAAGAGATTTCGAGACAAAAGAAAGACTGGCTGCCTCAATGTCTCTTCAGACTACTCTTGAGACAATGGCAAGTGACCCCAAGGTCCATGAAATGTTCATGGTGGTGGCCAAAACTCATCTGGCCACAGTGACGAAGGACCTTTATGGCTTCGTCAAGGCAAGGAGAGCTTGTAGGGAGTTCGTGTTCACCTCGGCTACGGTGAGGCACGAGCCAAGGAAACTAATCTCCTCCAACATTTGGGGAAAAGACCTTTTCCCTACCGACTTGGTCAAAGAAGTTGTTGATAAGGCCACCTTGGAGAATAGAAACCTTCTCCAGAAGTGGGGCCTGGCTATCAAAAGAAAGTCTTCCCCGGATGAGGGTCCTCAACCAAAGAGGAAGACTATGAGGACTAGGCTACCGTCTCGGCCAGCCAAGCCTTTTAGACAGCAACAGCAACTAAAGAATTTTAAAAATAAGCCAGAATAAAAATGAGATTTAATACAGAAGTTAATATTATTGAAGGTATGTATGAAGGCTTTTCTCTCTAAATCATTCCCGTGAAGTGACACTTTTACATGCTTTGAAAAACTACAATTCATTCTAGGAACGTCGTTTCCAAAGGTTTATTTTTGCAACTTAATATAATCTGAGAAATTAATCATAATTGCAATTACTTTATATTTCCTTAATACCCTGAAGGGAATGACAGTTGATTACGTTGTAGGAAAATCAAACTTTATAGAATAACTAAATTTAAAAGTATTTACTGAATTGGTGAACAAAGAAATTGTATAGAGTAACCAGAAAGAATAATACACTGAATCCATAAAATTCCATAGAACTAATTACTCATGAAATTATCCGGTTAATATGTGCAACAAGAGAAATCTTTTCTGCATCCCCCCCCCCCTACCCCATTCTGCTACCTCGTGTTACGTTATATAAAAAGAGCCCACGTAATGACGCTTGTATTTGAAAACCTTCCTTTTAGGGCGTTACTTGAAGCCCGCCGAAAATGAGATAAAAGAGAAGGAAGAGTAAATGAAAGAAGTAAAAATAAAATAGACTGAAAAGAAATTAAATGGACAGGAAGGAGTAATAGAAAGAGGAAGGATGAAAAAGTGAAATAAAGAAGAAACATGAAGGATTGGAAGAGTAAAAAAAGTTGGTAAAAATATAGGGAAGAATTGGATGAAAAGAGGAAATCAAAGATAAAGATAAAGGTATAGTAAAGAGAGAAAAATAACTGAGCAAAAGAAAGAAAAGACAAAGGAAGAAAACCTAAAGAAATTTGAAGTATAAGTAAAAACAAAGATAAAGTGAGGTAGGTTTAAAACAGAGAAAAAATTTGAAAAAAAATTAGAAAAAAAATAGAAACAAATTAGAAACATTGAAAAAACTGTAGATAAAATGAGCCCGGAGCAACAATTCTCATCCTGCTTACGTCACGGCACCTTCCAAGAAGAGACTGTTGTGCCTTCCTTTCCTAGAGAGTGTTTTCATGATTTTGCAACAATAAATAATAATGACAAATCTGTTATCATTTAGTACGTAAACAACCACACAATTAAAAATCTCCCCATTAGATAAACATGGTGAAATTGATAATAATAATAACAAGCTGCAACTCGGGACGGATATTGTTTAAAAGATCGACATTGTCCCTCGTTGATGTCGCTCACTATCACGTAGTTCACTGTGCTTTTGCTACATTTAATATCATATTTAAGAAAGCTACATAATAGCTGTGTCTTTTCAATTATGGATATTACCATGGAAGTTGGCAGGAACAGATAAACTATGTTTCCCATTAATCCCTGTAATTTTTATTTAGATATGTGAATTAATCTAGGAACAATTTACTCCACCGCCAAAAATAACCATTCAAATCATACCGAAATAAACATTTGCTGTGGCTTTTCTATGACAGATATCGACATGAAAATTGGTATGGACAAAGTAAATATCCATCCCATAATTCCCAGAACATTTCATTTAGATATGTGAAGTATTCTACGAGTGATTTACGGCGCCGCCGAAAATCGGCCTCACGCGGAAATCGAAAAATGGCTACTGTGACTTTTCTATGTCAAGCAACAATAAGAAAATTGCTATGAATGTAGTCCACATAATACCCATCAAACCCTGCTTCTCCTCGCGGATTTTTACCTAAAAATTGTCACTTACGAACAAAAGTTACCAAGCCATGCTTACAGCAGGAATGAACATGAAGATTGCCTGAGACAAAGCTTTTATTTATATATATATATATATATATATATATATATATATATATATATATATATATATATATATATATATATATATATATATATATATATATATATACCTACATAATCCCTTAAAATATCATCTGAGTATATTTATTGGTATAGAAGTTATTGACTACGGCGCAGCAAATATTAGCTGCCCCCCCCCCCCCCCCCCCCCGTCACGAGCGGCGATAATAATACAAGGGAATAACTTGGCTATGGGTTGACTGAGCTATGGGTTGAGTGAAAGTCATTCGCAAAAATTTTGGCATTTCATTTGTGGATTAATAATAATAATAATAATAATAATAATAATAATAATAATAATAATAATAATAATAATAATAATAATAATAATAATAACTACATGAACTCGGGACGGAAATTGTTTATGAGATCGGCAATGTATCTCGTTGATGTCGCTCAATATCACGCAGTTTTCTGTAATGTTGCTACATTCAACATCCTATTTGAGAAGGCTACATGGTAGCTGTCTCTTTTCAAGTGTAGATATTACTGTTTCCCTCAATCCCTGAAATTCTCACTTGGATATGCGAATTATTCTAGGAACCATTTACTCCGACAAAAATAACCATTCAACCCATACCAAAATAAACGTTTGTTGTAGCTTTTCTATGGCAGATATCAATATAAAAATTGGTATGGACAATGTAAATATCCATCCCATAAATCCTTGAAAATCTTATTTTCATTTGTGAAGTTCTCTACGAGTAATTTACGGCGCCGCCGAAAATCGGCCTCCGGCGAATACCGAAAAATTACTTCTGTGACTTTTCTATGGCAGATAATACAAAAATTAATATGAATGCAGTACACAGGACACCTACTAAACCCTGTGAATATTATTTGGATATCTGTAAAACTCTAGGAGTAGTTTGCTCCTCTTCACTGAATTTTTACCTAAAAGTCGTCACTCACGAACAATAATACTAAAAAAGATATTAATAATAATAATAATAATAATAATAATAATAATAATAATAATAATAATAATAATAATGATAATAATAATAATAATAATAATAATAATCATAATAATAATTATGACTACAATCATAGTTCTATTACTTATTGTGAAATAGTCAAGGTTGTTCAATCGTAATAGTTATCAAAATTGTAAATTATCAGCATGTTCATAGAAAACGAGTATACAGTTGTTAATTTTAAGACCACACCTCTGCCAAGAACTTTGAAAACTGGAAAAAAAAAATAGCTTTTGGCTATTTTCATATATATATGGCAACCTATTCTTATACCTCGTTCTTCTTTAAGCTTAACCTCTGATTAAAAAGGTAAAGCGTGTTAACATATTTTGAAACCCCAAATGATTTTCAATGACACAGGTAGTACAGTGAAGGTCCAATAAGAGCCCAATTGTGTGTGATCCCGATGTTTCACCTTTCAACTTCACCGAATTCTCCAAAGATTCAATTAAAATTTACTAAAGGTTGTTCACTAGTTTTACGCAATCCCAAAAGACAGTCAAACAGACAGATAAGGAAATAGGCATATAAACGGTAACAGAGGTTTACAGGCCGCTCGTGAATGGCAGAGGAAAGGGGCAGTGACATTGCCCCATCAAGCAGGACAATGTCCTAAAGACTGAGCATATATACATATGATCAGAGCCCAAGGCCACTCTCTATCCAAGTTGGAACCAGGGAGGACCAGGGAATGGCTGCTGATGACTCATCAGGTAGACCTATAGGCTCACAAGGATGGTGAGGCTGGACATACTGTACTAAAGGATCTAATGAGTTTGACTCGAATCACATTCTGGAGATCAGCAGTCGGGGACGTTACCACATAGGCCACCATAATCCTATATAACCTAATACCAGATTTAGTCGTTTTAAAATAACAGGAAAAACTAGTTGTTGTTGTAGATGTTCCGGCCCTTGCGGCCAAGCGCGGGCTCTTGCAGTCATGAAGCCCATAGTCTGTTGAAAGACTTATTATAGCCTTTGGTTAGAGTTCTCTTGCTTGAAGGTACACTTGGGCACACTATTCTATCTAATTTCTCTTCTTGTTTCGTTAAAGATTTTATAGTTTATATAGATAATAGGCCTATTTATTTTAATGATACTTCTTAAAATATTTTTTTTCTTTCCTCACTGGGCTATTTTCCCTGTTGTGGCCCAGGGCTTATAGTATCCTACTTTTACAACTAGGTTTGTAGCTTAGCAAGTAATAATAATAATAATAATAATATGGAATTATCGATTCATAAATACACACACACACACACACACACACATATATATATATATATATATATATATATATATATATATATATATATATATATATATATATATATATATATATACATATATATATATATATATATATATATATATATATATATATATATATATACGTATATATGCCAAATAAGCGATATGTATATATATATATATATATATATATATATATATATATATATATATATATATATATATATATATATATATATATATATATTAACACATTAAAGTCTGGATTCTCTTAACAACCTTGGGATCAGACCCCCGGGGGAAATCACTCAAAGACTATAGTATCTGTCCGGCCCGGCTTCGAACCCTGGTCCAGGATGCTTGTGTGACATTGAACATACCACTTTTCTAAAATGTGCAAAATTGATCATATATATATATATATATATATATATATATATATATATATATATATATATATGTATGTATGTATATATATATATATATATATATATATATATATATATATATATATATATATATATATATATATATAAAATGAGAAAGTATAATTTTTCAAAGATCTATGGCTGTGAGATTTCGCATATTTGTTCGATGGTATGCTACTTTGCGGGAATCGTGGCGTTTCTCTGAAAAAAAAAAAAAAAAAAAAAAAAACGTGTTTTGATGCCAAAAAAAAATCGCATAGTGATAAAATATGAATGCTAGAATGTAATATTTTAGCAATTCTCACTTGTTTTTAATGTTTCTCAAAGTTACACGATTATTATTATTATTATTATTATTATTATTATTATTATTATTATTATTATTATTATTATTATTATTATTATTATTATTATTATTATTATTATTATGACTTTTTTTATCCCTAAAGCTTGAGCATACTGATACGATCAGGTGTATCCATCCTCTGGAATAGCATACATAAATTTTTTTCAACACATTTCAGCTATATTCTGAGATCCGTTTTTACTTTATCGAGCGAGACGTTATTGTCAAACCGATTGACAGAATATAAAAACTAAATCACAAGAAACTTCTGACATGTCATGAGAGTTTGACATGATCCAAAGTTCTCTAATTTTATATTTACTTCAGCTTTCATATAGACATTAACTTCCCTTCAGTCTTTGCTTATTTTTCCTTACCGATATTTCTATATTAATTTTTATTTACACGGCTGCTGATTAAAGCGAGAATTAAATTTAAAATATGTACAATAACCCACCAAGTTATCAGAACCGGGCGTCTGAAATACTTAAGAGAATTGCTACACATTGTGCAGCCAACAAATCGTGTTGACACGAGAATAGTTACTGTTGGAACCTAGATTTATGTCTACTTTACGCTCCAGAGCCTTTAGACATGCGGCCCCGAGACTATATAATAAGCTCCCACGAAACATTCGAATGATTGAAGACATTAAGGCTTTCAAGAGGAAACTGAATACTTTCTTATTTCAACAGTCATACAACGGTGACGATTCAACAGTAAATGAACAATACGCGATATGAAACGTTAAATACTCTGAACAAACAAGGTAAAACGACAGAGGAGGTCCTGTAAAGAGTGGGGTTCCCCCGCTGTATGGGACCGGAAAAGCAGCCATCAAAGTAAAGTAAGTAAAGTACGTATGTGTAAATCTCTATGTCCATGCATATGCACAGATTCTATCAGGGGAATTGAAACGTGATATGTAATAGAAAGATTGATGAATAGCTAAGAGATGAACAAGTATTATTTGTACTGACCAAATTTTCATTTAAAGACATTTCGTACGATAGTTAGTAGGATAGCCAGGGCACCAGCCATCCATTGAGATACTACAACTAGAGTTATTGGGTCTTTTGACCATCCAGGATGTACTACATTGGATCCCTCTCTCTGGTTACGGCTTACTTTTTCTTTGCCTACACATACACAGAATAGTCTGGCATATTCTTTACAAATTCTCCTGTGTCCATATACACTTGACAACACTAAGATAATAAAACAATTATTCTTCACTCAATACATTAACTACTGCACTATAGTATATCAGTGGCTACTTTTCTCTTGGTAAGGGTAGAAGACTTAGTAAGGATAGAAGAGTGTAATATATAAATGCTCAAACAATATAATGATATTATTTTTTTTTACATCTCTCGCTCTCTCCCGCATTGATAGAAGAGCAACCAGCTAAAGCTTGCCTTCGCAATTTTAGTTGGTTTGAATTTTTGTGTGAATGAGGTCCTTGGTATAAAACTTGAGCTCTCTTTCCACAGATGCGGCGAGCCAGCAGGATATCCTTGGCATGGATGGCGTAAAAGTTGGTGTCTTCGAAGAGGCCGACAAGGTAAGCCTCAGAGGCCTCCTGAAGGGCCATGGCACCAAAGTACTGGAAACACAGGTCAGTCTTGAAAACTTGCGCGATTCCACGCACCAGACGCTGGAAAGGCAGCTTCTGGATGAGAAGTTCAGTGGTCTTCAGGCCTTTAACGATGGGGGCTCCTTCACTCATCCTGTAGCAGGGGCAGAATAGCAAGCATCATTGGTGGCCAGTTGTTTGCGAGAAGCCTTTCCTCCGGTCGATTTACGGGCTGTCTGATAGGTACAAGCCCTTTTGGATCATTTGCAATTAAATCATGCAATAGCAAGCTTAAACCGGTTGTTCTATTATCAGTGCAGGTGAGGGCGAGAGATAAAAAAAAAACAATAGCATTACATTGTACGAGCGTATATGAAACACGTGCGGTAGAGACGTTATTCTTGACGGCTCAGGTACACTAGTATTTACACACACACACACACACACACACACACACATATATATATATATATATATATATATATATATATATATATATATATATATATATATATATATATATATATATATTTATACAGTATATATATATATATATATATATATATATATATATATATATATATATATATATATATATATATAATATTTCAGAATCTTGGAAACAAGGAGTTCGTAATATTGTTGATTAGTAGTTTCCAAATAAGCATTCGAATATATTTCCATGTTCGATGCAGCAAACGTTATTGAAATATCATCATTTGATAATCCTTCCTATGCACTATGAGTCACAGTCCTCTTATCGTTTACGAAACAAACGATGTTCTTTGAAAATATCATATCTACATTAGCACTAAATAAACGAACGGACTAATTAATGAGTAAGTAAATATACATTATTAATAAAAAAAATAAACCAATGGAAAAATAAGCAAAGAACATATTAAGAATTCTGAATCAGGAAAAAAGGTGAATCTTGTATATATATATATATATATATATATATATATATATATATATATATATATATATATATATATATATATATATATATATATATATATATATATATATTAAACCTATCTTCTCTCGTATAATAGTTCTAGATACTGATCCAACAAAGGCAAATGTGCAGAACAAAACAAGGAGCATAAAAAGGTATTTACTATTATATGATCCTTTATCTTTATCCTTTCATCTCATCGGTGCCATTACGCTTAAGTAAAAATATAAGTAAAAAAAAAATTGTATATATAAAAAGAGATTTTTCCAAAGGCTTCCTTATATAAAGTGAAGAAAGTGTGTTCCCCGAGATCCCTTTCAAACCATATAATCAATTTAGATTTTAAACAAAAACAACAAAAGAGCAAACAAACAAAAAGAAGACAATTTTCCCTCGTACCTCTTCCAACTTTTAGAAATCGCTTCAGGGCAAAATTTGAAGTCTTTGCTTAAAGAAACTACAAATGTGTAATGTATTGGGTGAGGTGAATATCATCTGACCTGATATTTGAGCCTCACTTGAGATGGATAAGACCTTAGATTGGTCTTCATCGTTCGTTTCTTATGTATGTATATATTTATTCTAAGGTTAGAATCAGTAATTAAGAGTAAGATTCCATTATTAGAAAATTGGATTAATTTCACGAGGTAAATTATTATTATTATTATTATTATTATTATTATTATTATTATTATTATTATTATTATTATTTCGAAAGGATCCAAACTAAACCAAAAAATCTCTCTGATTCCAAGAAACACTATTATACTCACAATACTTTACTCTAAAGGCTGCTTTTCTGGTCCTATACTACAGGAGAACCTTACCATCTACAGGACCTTCCCAGTCATTTTATCAAGTTCGATCCAAAGGATTCAACATTTCACACTGCATATTGCTAGTTTTGCTTTAGCAACTTAAAAAGGGTCGATTCTACAGTAACCATATATTGAGTATGAATTTAAAAACCTACAAAACCTAAAATAGAAAATCGTGGGTGAAACAACAAACAAGAAAGGAATGTAGTTCCTTTTGACCATACCTTGTTGATGAAGCAGGCTAAGGGAAGTAATGCGTAGTTCTGGATTGCTTTTCCTTAGATAGGGGGGGGGGGGGGGGAGGCGGCCATTCAGTTCGATGTTTTGGGGATTAGACACTTAGTCGAAAAACCCTCATCCGGAATTATACTCCGGTCAAAGGTAAAGAGGAGTATCTCTCTGTCTTGCTCAGGGCAATCTACTGATCTGAACCCAAGTCGATGTCAGACCAAAATTACCTCATATAAGTAATTTATGCAATGCTGAGCATTTTGCTTTCCATATTTCTTTTCATTCCAAATAGCTTTCCATTTCTTAGGCTTAAGTAGTGACCTATAAATTTCTATTTATAAGCATTTGTGACATAACTTCTGATGTCTAACCATAAATATACATCTATTACATCTGTTGCATAAACATAAATACCGATCATTGCCTTCCTGTTACTTAATGAATGATGATCTTCAACAAATCTTTAAACATAACTCACGGAATTTAAAATCCACTTCCTTTCCATAGAACATAACTAAAGACATATAACAATCATTTTTCACACAGAGAACATGACTAAGAACCATTAACGTCCATTTCCACTTGTAAAACATAATACAAGAACTATAACTCCAATTCCTGCACGAGAAACCTAATCAAATACCTATAACATTCAATTCTTGCAATAGAACATAGCTAAAGACCTATAATATCCTTTTTTGCCCATATCACATAACTAAAGACCTTTAACATCTATTTCTTGTCCTCCAAAAAACTAACTAAAGACCTATAACATCCATGTCTTGCACCCAAAAATATAACTAAAGACCTATAACATCCAATTCCTGCCCATAGAATATAACTAAAAACCTATTACATCCATTTCCTGTGAAAAAAAAGAAAAAAAAACATAACTAAAGACCTGTAACATCCATTCATTGCCCATAAAACACAACTAAAGACCTATAACATCCATTTCCTGCCCAAAAAACATAACTAAATACCTATACCATCCGTTTCCTGCCCTTAAAACATAACCAAAGACCTACAACATACATTCCTGCCAATAAAACATAACTAGAGACTTATAACATCCGTTTCCTAACCATAAAACATAACTAAAGACCGATAACATCCATTCCTGCCCATGAAACATAAATAAAAATCTATAGCATCCTTTTCCTAGCAATAAAACATAACTAAAGACCTATAATATCGGATACCTGCCCAACAACATAACTAAAGACTTATAACATCAATTCCGGCCCCAAAAAACACAACCAAATCAATATCATTATTATTATTATTATTATTATTATTATTATTATTATTATTATTATTACCTGCTTAGCTACAAACTTAGTAGGAAAGCAGAATGCTATAAGGTCAGGGGCTCTAACCTGGGAAAATACCCCAGTGAGGAAAGGAAGCAAGGAAAAATAAAATGTTTTAAAAACAGTAACAATATTGAAATAAATATTTCCTATATGAACTATAAAAACTTTAACAAAAGAGAAAGAGAAATAAGATAGAATAGAGTGGCCGTGTGTACCCTCAAGCGAGAGAACTCTAACCCAAGGCAGTGGTAGACCATGGTACATAGGCCATGGCACTACCCAAGACTTGAGAACAATGGTTTGATTTTGGAGTGTCCTTCTCTTAGAGGAGCTGCTTACAATAGCTAAAGAGTCTCTTTTACCCTTACCAAAAGGAAAGTAGAAACTGAACAATTAGTACATTAGTTAACCCCTTGGGTGAAGAAGAATTGTTGGTAATCTTAGTGTTGCCAAGAGTATGAGGACAGAGGAGAGTATGTAAAGAATAGCCTAGACTATTCAATGTATGTGTAGGCAATGGGAAGATGAACTGTAATCAGAGGAAAGGATCCAATGTAGTTCTGACTGGCCGGTCAAAAGACCTATAACATCCATTTCCTGACCATAAAACATAACTAAAGACATATAGCATCCATTTCCAGCCCATGAAACATAACTTAAGACCTATAACATCCATTTCCTGCCCATAAAACATAACTTAAGATCTATAACATCCAATTCCTGGCCATAAAGCATGCCTTAAGACCTATAACATCCGTTTCCTGGCCATAAAACATAACTAACGACCTATAACATCCATTCCCTGCCCATAAAACATAACTCAAGACCTATAACATAAATTCCTACCCACAGAGTATAGCTAAGGACTTATAACATCCATTTCTTGCCAATAAAACATAACTAAAGATATATAACATCTGTTACCTTCCCACAAAACCTAACTAAAGACCTATAACATACATTCCTGCCTATAGAATATAGCTAAGGACCTATAATATCCATTCCCTGCCCATAAAACATAACTAAAGACCTATAACATCCATTTCCTGCCCACAAAACATAACTAAAGACCTATAACATACATTCCTGCCCATAGAATATAGTTAAGGGCCTATAACATTCATTTCCTGCCCATAAAGTATATCTAAGGACCTATAACATCCATTTCCTGATCATAAAACATATCTAAAGACATAAAATCCATTCCTGCCGATAAAACCTGATTAACGACCTATAATATGCCTTTCCTCCCTATAAAACATAACTCAAGACCTATAACATCCATTACCCGTTTCTCCTTCTATGCCACCTTGGAGATTTCATTAATAATTATGTGAGTGATTCTTACACCATAGCCACTCCCTGAATTCATAGCTTTGTCAGCCTCATCTAAATATTGTCTTCAGTCATTCCTCTGCTTTCTTTAGACCTCTCTATTAATAATGGAATACTTGGCACGTTCTATCTTGAAATATTCATTACTTCCTCGGAATCCTTCAACAATAAATTTATGTTTTTGTCTTCTTTTTCTAGTATCCCTCCTACCATTTAATATCCATGGCCGTCTCCTTGTAACTGCATGTCGAAAAACTTCCCTACCAACTGACTGATATATGTTCTTAATATCACACCACTCTCTATTCTTCATTAATTATCTGTCCTTAGTTTCTAAAAGGTCTTTAAGACAGCAAATTGACATTTAATTGTAAATATTTATCTGTGCCCATCTTCTAGCAGCTTACCTGTATCAAACCTAGGTATTCTATCTACATTTCTGTTCGGTCTTTTCAGTTTTAATTTTAGTGAAAACAAACAGAAGCTGGTGATCACTACCAATATCTGCATCTTTATAGCTTTTTACATTTCTGAGTCCTCCTCTCTTTATTGATGGCAATGTGATCTATTTTATTTTTGGAATTGCCACATGGTGAAGTCCATATATATTTGTGGATGACCCTGTGCTGGGAAAGAGTACCTCCAATGACAAGATTGTTTGTTGAACAGAAACTTAAAAATTGTGCTCCATTTTCATTTTCAACTTTGTCAACACCCTCGACACCCATCACATTCTCTATACCTTGATTATTTCTTCCAACTTTTGCATTGAAGTCACCAATCACAATTTTCATATTTCTCTCTGGTATCTTATCTATTATACTCTGCAGTTCTTCAAAGTATTCATCTTTCCTTTTTTCAGGGGAATCATTTGTTGGTGCGTAGCAAACTACAATACTCACATTGCACTGCTTCGTTTTAAACTTTGCAAGTAGCAATCTACTATTTACAGCACTCCAATCAGTTAATGTTTTTCTTATCTTGGTGTCCTCATCATTAAACCCTTTCTCACTCAATTCCGTTTGTTCTTAGATAGATATAATGGTTGCCTTAGTCTAAGGTTTCCTTACAAATCCCCTCACATTGTTTTCACTTAGGGCCAAGATATTCAAACTAAATTTTTTTAAATTCACTCTCTACTTGTTGTAACTTTCGGATGTGATTCATGGTTCTAACATTCCAATTACCTATTTTCAGTATTTCTTTAATATTAATAAACCGGGAGATTCTTAGCACCCGGCTACACCCGGGACTAGGGACCATTCTATCATTTTCTCTTTCCATGGACTGACTAAATCCATAAAGGATTCATTGGCTAGATTCATCAAAGGACAGCCAGTTCCTTGTGATGCGCAGTGACTATCGAACTAAGGCAAGTGACCCCTTCCGGTCCATACTAATTCCAGTAAAATCCTCCGCCAAGCGTTAAGAGTAGAGGCCAAAAAGACAGTTTGTCTATTGCCTTAAACCCAATCTGGTACCCTGCTGCCAGTGACTTCATCGAGATTTAGGGAGGCATTTCCTTCACACCCGAACTTTTCGTTACTTCACCAGGTTGCTCATCCGCTTATATAACCATTGGCAAATGTGGATTGCTAAGATAGACTAAAGCCTTATAATATCCATTCCTGCCCCATAAAACATAACTAAAGAGCTAGACCCTCTATATCCTGCCCCTAACAAAAGACATATAATATCCATTTCCTGCCCATAAAATATAACTAAAGACCTATAATATCCCTTTCTTCTCCATAAAAAAATATATAAATACCTATAACATAAATTACCTGCCCATATAACATAACTAAAGACCTATAACATCCATTCATGCCAATAAAACATAATTAAAGACCTATAGTATCCATTCCTACCTATAAAACATAACTAAATACCTATAACATAACATTCATTTCATACCCATAGTAGATAACTAAAGACCTATAGATTCCATCTTCCCCATCAATCAGAAACCTATAAATTTCATTTACTAAGCATTTATAGTTACCAACAACTGACTTTCAAGCATAACTAGAGACTTTAAGACCCTGTACCTAAGTGTAAGTAGTAACCTATAGCTGCTGTACCTACTGTAAGTGCAAATAATGATCTATAGTTTCCACTTTCGAAGCATAAATAATAATCAATATTATTCTTAGGCACAATCAGTGACCTTCAATATACGAATGAAGATCATTCCATTTAGAAAATAAAATCTGTAAATCAAATTTATACTGGAGAGATTCAGCTTTTAATAACAGCAATATATCGTTCGGTTAGTATCATCATTATTCCAATGACTTTTCTATATAAGGATCTCGGCCCAAGTATATATAGTCCGTCTCTTGTGTGGTTACTGAAAACCCGCTATCAATCAACCGCCCCCAACCTTCATTTTAATAGTCAACTAAATCCTCTAAATTACTCCAATTCAGAATTTCTGTGTCATTGGAAACGAGATAACTGTAACCAGCCGGAGTGGGAGACGAAGATCAATAAACTCGTCGTGAACCAAACACCTCCGGCAACAGGTGGCAAGAGAGAGAGATGGGGAAAGATCTTACTTGAAGGCCCCTCAGGTTAAGAA
>NC_090727.1:185064330-185069330 GCF_036898095.1 Palaemon carinicauda
TACGTGTATTGTTCTGCTATACAAAGGTAAGGGAGATGTGCATAAGTGTTGTAATACTTATTATTTTGTCAAGTGTGGCTGGAAAAGTCTATGGTAAAGTATTAATTAATAGGATTAAGAATAAAACTGAGGATGCAATCTTGGAAGTACAGGGTAGTTTTAGATGTATGGATCAGATTTTTACAGATAGGCAGATATGCAAGAAATATTTGGCAACAGGTATATGTTGCATTCATGGATCTGGAGGGAGATTATGATAGAGGCGATAGGGAAATGATGTGGAATGTGTAGAGGTTATAAGGAAGTGGTAGAAGGTTGATGCAAGCAGAGAAGTTTATACATAGGCAGTAAAGCATGTATTAGGATAGGAAATGAAGCGAGAGATTTCCAGTGAGTGTGTTTGAGACAAGGATGTGCAATGTTGCCATGATTGCTCAATTTGTTTGTTGATGGAGCTGTAAGAGAAGCGAATACTCGAGTGGTTGGTCAAGAATTTAAAATGATAGATGAAAGTGATCATCAGTGGGAGGTGAATCAGTTGCTGTTTGCAGATTATACTGTATTGGTTGCAGATGCGGGGCAGAGGCTGTGTCGATTAGTAACAAAGTTGAGAGTTAATGTGGGTAAGAGTAGGCCTAAGGTTATGAGATGCACTGGAAGGAAGGGTAGTGCTAGATTGAATGTCATGCTGAATGGAGAATTACTTGAGGAAGTAGAACAGTTTAAATACTTGGGTGCTGTTACTGCTGCAAATGGTGGAGTAGAATCAGATGTTCGTCAGAAAATAAATGAAGGATGTAAAGTGTTGGGGGCAGTGTAGGAAATGGTGAAGAACAGAGGATTAGGGATGAATGTAAAAAGAGTTCTGTATGAGAAAGTAATTGTACTAACTGTGATGGCTAGACTGGAATTGTGGGGAATGAGAGTGACAGAGAGACAAAAATTGAATGTTTTCGTGATGAAGTGTCCGAGTAGTAAGGCTGGTGTATCTTGATTGGATAGGGTTAAGAACGAAGTAGTGAGGGTAAGAACGGGTGTGAGGAAGGAATTAGCAGCTCGAGTGGATATAAATGTGTTAAGGTGGTTTGGCCATGTAGAGAGGATGGAAATGATTGTCTGCTGCAGAGTGTGATGAATGCAAGAGTTGATGGGAGAAGGTCAAAAGGAAGGTCAAGGGTTGGGTGGATGGATGGAGTGAAGAAAGCCCTAGATGACAAGAGGTTGGATGTGAGAGACAAAAGATCATGCTAGAAATATGAATGAATGGAAAGTGATTGTGTAGTATTTCTAATAGGCTCTGCCGGTACCTCGGATCACCTTGGTGACCGCTGAGGTAGCAGCAGTAGAAGAGTCAACATATGAAGCTTCATTTCAGATGGAAAACAGGGGAAGGTGGGCTGTTTGGAATGAAGAGAAGAAAAATCCCCTTTTAATATTTCTTTATTTCTTATACTTTCAAAAATTGTGGGAAATGCCATGATAAATATATATATATATATATATATATATATATATATATATATATATATATATATATATATATATATATATATTGTACATATATATATATATATATATATATATATATATATATATATATATATATATATATATATATATATATATATATATGTGTGTGTGTGTGTGTGTGTGTGTATGTTCATACACACATATGTATGTATATAGCACATATGTAAATACCTACATCTATTTATCTATCTATCTATATATACAGTGTTTATATATATATATATATATATATATATATATATATATATATATATATAGCCTATACAATTATTAAAAATTATGTAGAAATTGCAAAGTACTAAATGCACTTCGAAGGGGAGTAGTAGTATATTCGTAAAATCATGATGCAAATTATGGGGCATGAAGTTGAACCCTAACAAAATTGAAAGCTTCAACTAAATATAGCTCATTTAAAATTCTTGATCATAAATGTACTCTTGAAAAATACGTTCGTTTTGTTTCTTCTTTAATTGTACAATAATCAACGTATTGAGAAAGTGTCTTATATTTTTAGGTAATCAGTTAATCCTGAAGAAATGGTTTAATCATTTCATTCTACCGCGATCTGGATAATTTTCACCTGTCTGGTCATCAGCTGATGAATCTTATCTTAATTTGTTGGACGCTGCCTTTCGCTCTACTGAATTACTTATCAATGATCTGGATATTAATCTCTAAGACCATCGTTCATTTATCTTTTTACGCATGTTGCATAAGATTTATCAAAATTTTGCTCCCCATTTTTATTCTGATCTTAATAGACTGTTTCATCCTATACATAGTACTAGATTTACTGTTAATTTTAAGTCTTGACCTCTCCATTATTAAACTTAATGCTACATAGTGGAATTCCTTTCCTAGTTAAATCGGTGGAACTTCAGAAGTTTAAGCTTGTTGCAAATACTTTTCGGTTGAGCAGGTTGACAAAAGCTTGGTTTCATAGTTTATATGTGATATTTTACTACTTTCAAGTTATTATTAATCCTCGATGTTTCAAAATTTTCCAAATGTATCCTTTATTATGTATCATATACAGTATATTTGTTACTTTCTCTTTTCTATATGTAATGGGTTGCTTTCCCTATTGAAGCCCTAAGGTTTGTAGCATGCGGCATTTTTCAACAAGAGCCGTAGCTTACCTGGTAATATCTGTACTAATAAAATTATAGATTATGGCTATTAAACAGAAAATTGAGAACGGATAAACCACCGGTTCTAATTCAAAATGACGACCCAACCATTTAGTTAAAATAAACAAGCAAATCTAATTTAATAAAAATTTAATGCTCTCAAGAAGCGATAAATGAATTTATTAGGCCTTAATAGAATTCGCTGGATTTCCCATTTAGGTTAAGTCACAGATGCATTGGGATGCGCTATTCGAAAACTCCAAGAATTTATGCATGCAGTTCATCAAAATGATAAGTGTAAACTTTGATTTTGAGTCAGGACAGAGGAAGTACATAATTTTGCCACTATCAATAGGCCTAAGTTCTTTGGGAGGACGTTAGCTTAGAGGTTAGAGTTACTGAAAAGCCAAAAAAAAAAAAAAAAAATGAAAAAAATGAAAAAAAAATGAAAAAACAAAATATAAAAATCGCGAAATATTTTAGTCAGAAATGATGTCAGTGGATCAATAATTAGGCTAAAAGGTGAAAGGGGAACGCTCTTTATAAAGACAGGCAAAAAGATTAAGATTCTGTTTACACTATTTCTTTTG
This sequence comes from Palaemon carinicauda, assembly GCF_036898095.1. Lineage (NCBI taxonomy): Eukaryota > Metazoa > Arthropoda > Malacostraca > Decapoda > Palaemonidae > Palaemon > Palaemon carinicauda. The sequence goes on from NC_090727.1 coordinate 185,067,581, forward strand.
CTATGCTCTAAGAAGAACAAGAACAAGAAGGAGAGAGAGAGAGAGAGAGAGAGAGAGAGAGAGAGAGAGAGAGAGAGAGAGAGAGAGAGAGAGAGAGAGAGAGAGAGAGATAAAGGCATTAATGGACTGCATCCAGGTCTTGAGTATAAAAGGAAGCTCAGCGTTCAATGATGTTTCTCTCGCTTTCACAGACATAATTTTCCGCAAATTCCATTACGTAGGCAGAGAGTAAACACAAAACTCTGGCGAAACGTAAGATTTCATGAATAAGTTCAAGCTGGAACGAAAAGGAAGACGCGAACAAAAGGAAAGAACTTTATCTTCGCATATGTTTACCCTCTAAAGAACGAGGTTCATCTCTCTTTCTTTCGATAGAGATGTTAATTCTATAAATCAATAACATACACTTGTGGCAAAAAGACTTTAAACGTTTCGAAGGGGCTATCGTATCTGATTAGATTCTAAATTACCTACATTACTTAAATTATTTACAGATGGAAAAAAAATATAATGGGGAATGATTCGAAACCACCTTAGTAAAGTAATAATATATATAAAACATTCTCTTTGACACCACCCAATTCCCACTATTTTTTCTATAACAATGTTTTAACGCACTTTAAGATGTGATCTAAAAAATGTCTATCTCTTAAATAAAAAAAAAGTGCAAACACTTCTAGGAAAAAATACCACAAGAGTTAAAAAAAAATTTGCACACAATCAATAACAAGGAAAACCTTGATAAAATAGTTATAATCATAAATAAACATTGTCAGTGATGATTAATGAATCAGGATAACTGTGATCAGTGGAGAAAAACAATAGCATACAATGAACGAAAACTGTTGAGGACATAAACAGTTACAGTACTCACCAAAAATTAAAAATAATGATTCACTTCCTACAGCATTCTGTTTCATTATTCCATTAAGCAAGCCTGGAGTCACCAAAAGTGAGTGGGGGGGGGGAAGAGGGAATGATTGAAAATAACAGGCAGTAGTCGAATTATAATGTCCGCGATTCACTATGCCTTTATAATCACATCATATACTACCTGCCTAAAGACACTAGAATCAGTTTTTACAATATGGCCCAGAACTTCGTTTCTTCTTCACTATATTGGCAGCCCAACCCTTTGGTATACACGGCCTTATTCGGCCGTTTCACTGTGAAACAGATCCTTCAGGTTTGAAACTTGTTAGAGGTTGTCTCAGATTAGGGTAAAAAGCTGGTGAAGGCACTCAATTCAAAGTCACTTGTAGTTGTGGTTCACATGCCAACACCTACAATATTGGGCTAATAACGGCTTCGTTTGGGTCTAAACCACCACCATTGTCATCTAAGAAAGCCCTTCCATTTACCCTTATTTTTCCCCACTTTCTTTCTTTTCCATTCACCACCATCACTTGATATAATACTATTCTATCACCACACTATCTCCAAAATGAATAAGAGTCAGGGGTTAATAATCGTCTTCTTAAACATCAAATTATGAGCACCAGACAAGTTTACAAATCCCTCACCGAGAAAACCGCCGACAGTTATGTTGATATTCTCTGTCACACATGTAGACTATACAGTGATCTCACTAACATCAATAGCAGGTCCTTCACCTAGATTACTTGTAACAGCAGTGTTAATAACCAAGAATGCAAAATACAGTACGTAAATTAGAATAGTCACGAGGAAATCGTTGCGCACCACTCTTTCATAAAAAAAACGTGCTTGTTTGCTTCGGGATCGTTGATTG
>NC_090727.1:185071830-185076830 GCF_036898095.1 Palaemon carinicauda
GCCAGCCATCACAAGTGGCGACCGTGACAGGATCTTTTGTTCCTGAGTATTCACCTGTGTTTGTGCAAAGTTAATTCTTGGGGTAATTTTTTTTTCAGGCAGTGTATTTTTACCTCCTCGGTGTTGTTTTATGTAAATTTAGTGTTTTGTGTGAATAAGTGATCATGGCTGTTAATGTATTCGAACTCCTTAGAGAAGAGGGGTGGCAAGAGAGGTTGGCAGAGTTAAATAGGGAAGACTTGGAAATTGTTGCAGAGCATTTTGAATTGGGATATGATGTGTCCATTAGAAAGGGTGTATTGCTATTGCACATTTATGATTATGTTAAAACTGTAAAGACAAGTGGGGAACAAGAGGTGAAACCTGATAATGTAGTGTCAGTAGAAATTTTGGATAGGCAAATTGCCCTGAGACAAATGGAATTTGAAATGGAAAAGTTTAAGGCAGGGGAAAGAGAAAAGGAGAGGCAGCATGAGATTGCTATGAGAAACCCAGTTTCTTTTTCCCCCGCCCATTCCCCAAATAGGCTAGTAACTCCTGCTATTAATTTATCGCAGGCTCTCAAATTTGTACCTAAATTTGAAGAAAATAATGTAGCAGAGTTTTTTGTATCGTTTGAGAGGATTGCTGCAAGGTTGGAGTGGCCCCAAGAGTATTGGACCACTCTTATACAAAGTAAATTGGTTGGAAGAGCTCAGAGGGTATATGTAACGCTGGAGGAGGATCTATCAGCAGATTATGAGAGTGTAAAGGCTATTGTCTTGAAGGCCTATGAGTTAGTCCCTGAAGCTTATAGGCAACGCTTCCGGAACTTAGAAAAATGTAGGGAACAAACTTTTGTTGAATTTGCCAGGGCGAAGGAACAGTATGCTAGCGATTGGTTCAAGTCCAAGGAGGTGGGAGATTTTGAGAAATTGAAGGAGTTAATGTTGGTGGAGGAGTTTAAGAGGTGTGTCCCGGATAAGCTGAAGGTCCACCTCGAAGAGTTAAAACTCGAGACCGTTCAGGAGGTAGCTATCGCTAGTGACGAATATTGCTTGTCTCATAAAGAGTGAGTTAGGGGGAGTAACGACAAATGTGAAGTCTAGTTGGGTTAAGATGGGTAGGAATAATAATGCTAATCCGAATAATAATGCTAAGGTGTTTAACAGAAATAATCATGTAAGTAATAATAATCAGGGTAATAATCAGGGTAATGCTAATAATAATTTTTCTCCTAACAGAGGTAATAGGCAAAATATATATAATCCAGAGAAATTGAAAACATTGACGTGCTTCTTTTGCAATAAGAAGGGGCACGTAAAGAGCATGTGCTATGCGTTTAGAAAATCCCAAAATGCTAATGTTAGGCCAGTGATGGGCGTGGAAGAGAGAGAGAGAGAGAGAACCTACCCCAACAACATCCGCTGATCAATGACTACCTGGTTGTTTTGACAGATATTTGTCCTTCGGTAGTGTCTCTTTCGCCAATTCGTCCGAGAAAAGACGTGTGCGTATTTTGCGTGATACCGGTGCAGCTCAGTCTTTGATTCTAAGGGAGGCATTACCTTGTAATTTTGTACCCAAAAGTGGGGAATTTGTGTTATTGGCTGGTTTTCCTGATTCCGTAAAGTCGTATGCTATTGAAAATTTTAATTTAATCTGCCCTTCCTTTGCAGGGAATTTGAAATTGGCCATAGTTGATAAATTCCCGGTTAAGGAGGTTGATGTTGTGTTAGGGAATGATGTGGCTATGAAGAATAATAATTGTCCGATATTGATAAACCCTGATAGTGAAGTAGCAGCAGTTACTCGTTCTAGTGCTAGAATTGTTGACGCTGCAGAGTCAACAATTGATGTAGATTTAAGTAGTTTAGATCGTAGTGATAGAGTAGCTGTAGATCTTGGAATGTTAACGGACAAGTTAAATTGGACTACTGAAGAGCTAATCAAAGCCCAGAAAAAGGAGTTTCGGGAACTCCCTATCGAGTCAGGGGAGGTGTCTGATATGACTGGTCCCAAATTTAAGATATTTAATAATATTTTATATAGGTTGAGTAGGCCTATGGGGGTGGATAATGTTGATTATGAAATTTTGAAACAGATAATGGTTCCTTTTGGTTACAGGAAGGAGTTAATGTCATTGGCGCACGAAAGTGGTCTGGCCGGCCATTTTGGAATTCATAAAACTTCTTGCAAATTGTTAGGGAATTATTATTGACCGAAGTTGAAGGCAGATGTAAAGAAGTTTGTCAATACTTGTGATGTGTGCCAGAGGGTCGGTAAACCCAATCAGCGGATTCCAAAATCGCCTCTATGTCCTATTCCTGTAGTTTCCGAACCTTTTAAGGAAGTCATTATTGATGTGGTTGGACCATTACCGAAGACGCGTAGTGGTAATGAGTATATTTTGACAATCATGGATAGGATGTCTCGATATCCCGAGGCAATACCACTACGTACAATAAAAAGTGTTAAAATTGTAGATGTACTAATTGACTTTTTTACCAGGTTTGGGATGCCTAAGATTATTCAATCGGATTGTGGTTCTAATTTTGTTAGCAGGTATTTCAGAGATAAAATGGCAGAGTTAAATATAAAACATGTGACCTCTTCTCCATATCATCCGGAAAGCCAGGGAGCTCTAGAGAGATTTCATCAGACCCTGAAATCCATGGTAAAGAAATATTGTTTGATTAATGGTTCTGAATGGGATAAGGAATTACCTTATTTGTTGTTCGCTTTTCGTTCTGTCCCAAGTCAGTCTTTAGGTTTTTCGCCTTTCAGCCTTGTGTTTGGCCATTGTGTTCGAGGTCCTCTTGATGTGGTTCGTGAGTCTTGGGAGGGAGACGTCCCTGAGGTTAATTTATTGGATTATGTGTCTAATCTAGGCGATAAATTAACCAAGGCTTGGAAATTTGCGGGTGAAAACTTATTATGTAGCCAAAAAAGAATGAAGTTTTTCTTTGATAGAAGGTCCAAGGCACGCGACTTTGCGGTAGGCGATAAAGTATTGGTTTTGTTACCCTTCCCAGGGAATCCATTGAAAGCTTCTTTTTCAGGTCCTTGGAAAATTTTGAAAAAAATAAGTGAAATTAACTATTTAGTGGAGACACCTCAAAGAAGGAAACCTTTTCAACTGTGTGATGTAAATATGTTGAAAGCTTATATGGAACGGGAAAAAGTCATTCGTGTGGCAACTATTGGGAACACGGTAGATTCTGAGAACAATAACCATTTTTCTTTTTCAGAGGGGGAGGGTATTGATGATAATTGTTTTAATGGATGTGAATGGCGGTCGGATAATAGAAAGTCTTTGGAAAAAATTTCGGGAGTAATTTCACATTTAGGTAAGGAAGAACAAAGGTCTTTGAAAAATTTAGTATCTAATTATAAAGAATTATTTTCGGATGTACCGGGTAGGACTTCGGTCCTTGAACATGATGTAGAGGTAGGTAGCGCCACTCCTGTGAAACAATCTCCTTACAGGTTGAATCCCTTCAAAAATGAGGTTGTAGCAAAGGAAGTGGATTATATGCTAAAATATGACCTAATTGAACCTAGTCAAAGTCCTTGGTCATCACCTGTTGTATTGGTAAAGAAATCCGACGGTGATTTCAGGTTATGTTTTGATTACCGTAAGTTGAATGAGTTATCTAAATCTGATTGTTATCCATTACCTCGAATTGAGGATTGTATTGATCGAATGGCGAAGGCCAAATACATTAGCAAATTCGATTTGTTGAAAGGTTATTGGCAAGTTCCTCTTTCAAAGCGGGCAAGGGCCCTGTCTGCTTTTGTAACACCACAGGGATTGTTTCAATGTAAAGTTATGCCGTTTGGTATGAAGAACGCGGCTGCCACCTTTCAGAGGTTAATGAATACTTTAGTCCATGGTTTAGAAGGATGTGTTGTGTATATTGATGATATTGTTATTTATAGCGATGATTGGGAAACCCATTTAAAACGTATTAGGGCACTATTTGAGGTGTTGAAAAAGGCAAATTTGGTAATTAATTTAAAGAAAAGCGATTTCGCAAAGGCGAAGGTGGTATATTTGGGTCATGAGGTTGGTAATGGTAAAGTTGCTCCTAAGCAGGCCAATATCGAAAGTATTGAAAACATGGTAGTCCCTAAATGTAGGAGAGATGTCAGAAGATTCCTTGGTTTGAGTGGGTACTACCGAAGGTTTGTTAGGAATTTTTCGGATATAGCCGATCCGTTAACAAATCTCTTGAGAAAGAATGTAGCATTTGTCTGGACGAATGAAACGCAAAGGGCTTTTGATAATTTAAAAAGAGTTTTAATTAATTTCCCTGTTTTGAGAGCTCCTGATTTTGACCTTCCTTTTTCTCTTGCCACGGATGCAAGTGACGTTGGTGTAGGAGCGGTGTTGTTGCAGAATGACGAGCAGGGAGTTTCTCATCCTGTCGCATTCTTTTCAAAAAAATTGTCCTCCGCCCAACGTAGGTATTCAACTGTGGAGAAAGAGACTCTTGCGTTAATATTCTCTATTAATCATTTTCAGGTTTATCTCTCCTCCTCAGATACACCTATTAAGGTCTTGACAGATCATAATCCCCTGACCTTCATCAGCAGATACAAAAATAAAAATCAACGATTGATGAGGTGGAGTCTCATGCTGCAAGAATGGAATTTAGAATTTTCCCACATCCCAGGAAAAGATAATATTGTTGCCGATTTTCTCTCTCGCAGCGTTGAGTATTAGATTATTGACAGAGGGCTATGCAGTTATTAAAGGTAGTATCTGTATCGTTCTAATTATGGCGTGTGTGCTGTTGAAGTGGGCACGTAGTGAGTAGAAGTAAATGTATATTCAAGATTTATTAATCATGGTTTGTTTACAGAAGACTATAATGTTTTGGGTATATTATATGGGATATTTAAGGCTAAAAGGTGAGGGTGATCACTGGTACTTTCTAATGATTGATTAATTAGATGGGTCATGGGCTCACGGGTCTGTAGCACAACACAGCCGTTTTTTAGGCGCTACAGGCTGG
>NC_090727.1:185094330-185104330 GCF_036898095.1 Palaemon carinicauda
ACTTGTCAAGTGGGTTTGTTTCAGACAATTCACGTGAGTTTCATAAAACTGATTCCATCAAACCAGTTAAGTGGAGTAGATCCAATTAGACAAGTCAAGTTGAATATATACACTCTACTCAGAAAACGTAAAGCCAACTCGTTCCAAATGGACAAGTCAAGTTGAATCAGTCCAAGCAAGTTGTTATGAGTTCGCAAGCTTTATTCAAGTACCGTTTAATCAATATGCTTATGCATCAACCCAAGTCAAGTTGATTATTTCCTTGAGCCAACAAGCCTCGCCATATTCAGCCACTTGAATCAAAACGCATCGAGGTGATTAACTTACCGAATTCTGTGTAGTCAGTTTACTTTAACGGTTTAAAATTTAACTATAAAACATGTTTCGTAATTTACCTCTTTTGAGTCACAAAAAGTATTTTTCTTTCAACTGAATCACTCCAACCAAGCTATAACATCTGAACCAATCCAAACAAGCTATAATGAGCTAAACTGCTGTACTTGAACTGAGTTGTATGACTGGACTGGATAGAAAAGAGTAATATCTTGTCCATACACTCAAACGAAGATATAGTAAGTCACTTCACTCTAAACAAGGATTCCAAGTGACATCAGTTTGCCCCTGCAAGTGGTGTCGATTAAATCTTCGTCAGATTAGCCTGTGACATTTCACATATTTAGCCAAGGAGATCGTGCTGCCAGTTCTGATCAGGTAGGACGTGATTGTTTATAAAAATATACATCTATTAATGCTTCTTTTGTATACATACAAATAAACAGACTTTTATATAAACCTCATGATAATATCAGACGTTTAAGAAACACATATACACACAGATGTTTACATATACACAAGTAAATGAACAATGATGTTCATACTTATATCTATTTGCTGTCATTACATTTTTGTGTCATTATCGATAGGATTTGGCCTCTTCTAGTAACTGTAACCATATGAATTAAAATTTTGAGCCATGAAGATTAACATATTTTTCAATATATGCCGAATTCTCATAAATATTTAAAATAATCAGTATTGTTCGCCTCTGCGCAAAATTCGTAGTTACAACCGTCCCTGCAAAATTCGTCTCTTCACATAGTTTTGCACAGCTTTCTGTCGCGCTTCAATTAAAAGAATAAAATTCATACCTTAATCAGAACGAAAAGGACTTTAAATTTCGTCATAACGTATTTCTAAAGTTTTGTACGAAAATACAGTACAATGTGAAATGGTTATTCGTACACATAAAAATCACCATGTATCAAGTAAATAAGGAAACCCACACTAGATACCATTACAGACATGCAAAACTATTTTACATGGAAGTGTATTCCATGAACTTTGGTTTATCTCCTCGTTTCGTAGTCCACCTGAAGTATCCCCCTAAGAATCTTCTTCCTCCATTCCACTCTTCCCTCTTCCTCATCTGACTCAATCCTCCTCCTCCTCTCCCATCTTCATCTGCGTCTTCCTGCTATTCCCCGAATGAGTCACGCCCCTGTACGTGCCTCAGGCTTGGTCCGGTGTCACGCCTTTGCCCGCATCAAAGCATCGACCAGCAAGTGTCCTCCGTCGCTAACGAGGAATGGCATGAACGCCAGCAGAAGCAACACCTCCAAGGGCGTGCCCGGACTGGCTAAAGCAGAGGAAGTGCTAGTCGTGTTCTTGTGATGGATAGCTACCGGGGATTCGCCTGTGGATGGGGAAACTTGTGTATACTGCAGGGTGTTTAACTCGAGGTGCTGAGAAGAGCGATTATACATAAATATATGCATTTGCGTATATATATATATATATATATATATATATATATATATATATATATATATATATATATATATATATATATATATATATATATATATATATATATATATATATATATATATATATATATATATATATATATATATATATATATATATTTGGGATCAAGCCATGTCGTCCTGATGGAAGTTCCTATAGGGTAGCTTCCTAGGGTATATTACAACTACGGCGATATTCCCAGAGAATTTACCTTAAGGTACCAGAATTCTAACTCCTGGAGCGAGTATCCCTCGTGAAAGGGATATCGCGACATATCAGAGGACGTATTCTAGACACGTCACATGGCAATCTACATCCTGGACAGAGATTTCGTCTCGTAAGAGGTGATTGACGAGATACGAATTCGGGAAAGAAAAAGGGGAGCCGCTCCTAAGGCTTCCCTATCCCCCGATTCGTATGCGTGCCTGGCGCCAATCCTGGCGCCATCTGTATTCCTTTTTGCGTAGCTTAACAACTCGGTGTTTTTTCCTGTTTTTCTCGCAAATCTTGGATTTATTCGGCTTTTCATGGCTTCTCCGTCTTCGTTGGCCTCTGATAAGTTGAGTATAGTGTCTGTTATGTATAAATGTAGGCTCTTGGTAAAATTTTGAGTGATTAATAGGATTAATCTTTGATACAAGAGCCGTAGCCTACCAGAGGTGTCCTGGACACTGTCGCTCGCTAGGTATGAATTAGTTAGTCAGAGCGACATTCCTGGTTGTTTTGCTTTAATAAATTTTAGCTATTTAGCTTTACATAGGATTTCCTTTCGTGCTTAGTATTATTTGGCGAAGTATTCGCCATTCTGGCCTACGCTAGGCCATGTAGCCTAGTCGTTTGGTCCTAGTACTTCTTGCATGATTTTGGTTTTTCCAAGTGTAATTAAAATTTTATTGAAGCTTTAGGCTATATTTTATACATTTTAGACTGTGTGGAATATTTCCAAGATTGTATACGTGTGAGTTTCGGTGAATTAGGTAATCGATTCTCTTGGTGCCTAGGCTAATTGCTTATGGAGCCTTAGTATACTTTATCATACTCCCCGGTTGCTTTCTTTTCTTCGGAGAAGGTATGCAATCCCTTTCCCTCTGTTTAAGCCTTGGGCTTATCCCTAAGTGGTTTTTTCCGAATTTATTTTCGATAAAACTATACTAGGGTGTTACTGTACCTTCCTGTTCCTGTAGTTATGGTTCAAGAGGGACAGAACAACAGAGTTTTTAGTCTGAGTCTGTGTTGTCTGGCTTGGGGCAGAGTCCCCCTCGCTGACCTAACACATACAAAGGGAGCTTAGCTCCCTTAGGTCACTACCGAAGGTTTCTGTAGTTATGATTCCTTCTTTTGTGATCTACCAGACTAGTCCTGTTGCTGTTCTCGGGGGAGGATAAGTTCTTCCCTTGGGAGTAGCAACGCCTTCCTTGCTTTGGTGCTCTGGAAGCTGGCAAGTATTGCTGGCCTTTCCCCTTAGATCTCCCTTAGGCTAAGATAAGTTTCTTGGCTGCGGGTGATCTGTCACTAAAGCAAGGTTGGCAGGACCCTCTTGTCCCTTCCCCCTCTATCTCCGTAATGGCCTAGCCATTACTGTACTGTACCTTGCCGGCCGGCAGAGCTGTCCGGCAGGGGTCTTACTGTACTGTACGTCGTTCTACTTCTGGACCTAGTATAGGTTGGGATGTGGAATTGACTCAGCCCATTGCCGGCCGGCAGAGCTGCTGGCCGGCAAGGGTCTTATGTTTTCGAGTGCTGCCCGGACCTCTCTTGGTCCCTCATCCATGCCTGCCGGCAGAGCCGGACGGCATTGGTCAAGGAAGCCTGAATTAGTTTCTCCCCTTCCTCATATGCACTCTTTCGGTTGTCGGGCTTGGGGGTTGTGTACACTCTTATCCCGGCATCCATTCTATTTTCTTGTAGTGCTGTACCTGTCCCGGCTGCCGGCCTATGAGGCCGGCAGCCGGGCAAGTGTAGTCTTCTGGTTCTTTTGCTGCCGGCTGGCATCGGTCTTGTACCTTTGCCGGCCGGCTTATGTCAGTCCTTGTCTGCCGGTCACCAAGAGTGTGGCCGGCAGCTGGGTACTACCTTGTGTAGTTGCTGGCCGGCAGCCATTGCCAACCAACACTGGCTGTTACCGGCCGGCAGTTGCTGCCGACCGGCACAGGCATTTGAACCAGAGTGCTGCCGCCCTATAGCTGTTAAGTAGTATACTTTAAAGCTAGTTGTTGTGTGTGCCGGCCGGCAAAGGCAGGCCGGCACACATCCCCCTATACTGTACTAGTATTCTTCTGTATAGCATATACAGTAAGAAGAAAACTATAGTAAAGGTTTAGGTACAGCACTGTATCTTCTAACACTATTGTGTTTTCTTGCACAGACCTTTGCTGTTGCCCTCAGATAGGAAGCTGAGTTCTTCCCTGTCTATTATCCAGGATTTTAAAATCATTGCTTAGGTGTGAGCTCCACCTGTTTCCTCTGGAAACCTTGCATTGGTTACTCTAGAAGAGATAAACCATTTTGATTTTATTATCTGGAAGGCTGCAACAATGGGTTGTGAGGGAAACACAAGTGTGTGTCTTTCCTTTATGAATTGTTATGCTATACTATGCATATCCAGTGATACATAGTTCACCTGATACTCATGGAAATTTCTTCTCTTTACAGAAGGACACTCCGAAGTGGGGAAGTGCTTTCTGCAATGTCAGCAGCAAGAACCTCTGCGGACATGAGTTTTGTAGGAGACACGCAGCATACGCTGTCTCCAAGGATGATCTGTGTGCACTAACCTGATTAATGAGACAATTAAATAGCTAGGAAGAAGCTTCGTACCTGGGTAAGGGGCTTCCAAAAGAACACTTCTGGCCCTTATCTTCCAAGTGAGAAGATGAGGGCGTATCCTTTCCCTAAGGCATCAGCTGATGCAGTGATTCCCCAGCCTCAAGAGGAGATCCCCTAAGTTCAGATCCAGGTGGATGCTGAAGTCGCGGTCGCGATGCAAGACATCCAGCTAGATGACAGGATGTCTGATGTGGACGGGTGTCAGGAGGAAGACCTCCGGGCAGAAGCCCAGGATGAAGTTCAAGCCCCTCTACATCGGCCGGTCTCCCAGTAGAGCTGGGATAGGCCCTCTCTTCTATTGCTGGAATGATCCAACAAATGCAGAAGGAGAATCAGGGGAAGGCGGCTGCAATGTAACTGCGAATGCAGTGCCTTGCAGAATCACATGGGCCCCAGAAAAAGCTCAATGTGAAAGACCTTCCCTTGTGCTCAGATGCTAACCCATGGAGGTATGCTGAGCACATGCCGATGACAACTGGAAAGATCGTCATCTCGGATAAGCTGGGCTCAGTTCCCCTGGAGGGTGGAATTCTGGCCCAGCAAGGCATCATATCCGGACTGTTATGTCCGGCTGAGGAAGGAACCAGCTTCAAAGGAGGAGACAGAGCCGAAGGAGGTCATAGTGATGGACCATGCTAAGGCTCAAGCTCTACTTTCATCCTCGATGAAAGAGAGGGGCTTCTCTAACTCAAAGGTAGCTGCATTGAATAGGAAGCTCCCTTCCTTTGTGTCCTTGCCTACTAGAGCCTTCCCCTTTTTTACAGAAAAGGTTTCTGGCTGTACTAAAAGCAATCGAGGCCGGCAAGTCTTGCCCCTCCCTAGAGGAGTGTAAACCCTTGTCGCTGGCCCTGCCTATGGACCACAAAGACTGGAAGAATGTCCATCTTACGTTCTCAGTGGGAAAGTTGGAGGCTGATATTGCCGGACGTCAGTTCGGCAAGGACCCCCCTAAGCTGTCTGACTTTCTTTTGCGAAGTGAGTTCGATACAAAAGAAAGACTGACTGCCTCAATGTCTCTTCAGACTACTCTCGAGACGATGGCAAGTGACCCCAAGGTCCATGAAATGTTCATGGTAGTGGCCAAGCCTCATCTGGCCACAGTGACGAAGGACCTTTATGGCTTCGTCAAGGCAAGGAGAGCTTGTAAGGAGTTCGTGTTTACCTTGGCTACGGTGAGGCACGAGCTAAAGAAACTAATCTCCTCCAACATTTGGGGAAAAGACCTTTTTCCCTACCGACTTGGTCAAAGAAGCTGTTGATAAAGCCGCCTTGGAGAATAGAAACCTTCTCCAGAAGTGGGGCCTGGCTATCAAAAGAAAGTCTTCCCCGGATGAGGGTTCTCAACCATAGAAGAAGACTATGAGGACTAGGCTACCGTCTCGGCCAGCCAAGCCTCATAGACAGCAACAGCAACTGCAATTGCCATTGCCCCCAGTGCCCCAGATCGTGGCACAAACCCCGACCACCTTTCAGTGGGTACCCCAGGCCGTGTCGACACAGTCCACGGCATTCACCCCAGCGTTCGAAGGGCAGTCTACTTCCTTTCGAGCAAAGCCTAGAGGAGCAGCCAGAGGCTCGTCTAGACGCCCCTCAAGGGGAAGGGGATTCAGGGGTGGTCATGGTCAGGAAGGCAAGACCTCAGGACGGCAGTCCAAGCGAGGTGATACCGGTAGGAGGGAGACTTCTGAAATTTCGGGATCGGTGGACCTTCGATCCCAGGGCCCACAGCCTACTTAAGAATGGACTGGGCGGGAGCTGGTACAGCACTCCACCCCCGTGCCTTCGGTTTTTCCAACACTCCACCCCCGTTATGGAGGAGTACGTTCAAGAACTGTTGGAGAAAAAGGGTGAAGCCCATCAATTTCTAAGGGAGGCTGTTTTGTGTTCCCAAGAAAGACTCGGAAAAGCTCAGAGTCATTCTGGACTTGTCGCCACTTAACAAGTTCATAGTGAATTGCAAATTCAAAATGCTAACACTGCAACACATAAGGACCTTACTGCCCAGGAGGGCATATTCCGTCTCTATAGACTTGTCAGACGCCTACTGGCACATTCCAATTAGCCATCGACTCTCCCCCTACCTAGGGTTCAGGCTACAACGAAGACTATACGCCTTCGGAGCCATGCCATTCGGGCTAAACATAGCCCCAAGGATTTTTACGAAGCTTGCGAGCGTAGCTCTCAAACAATTTCGCCTAAAGGGAATTCAGGTAGTAGCCTACCTGGACGACTGGTTGGTGTGGGCAGCATCCGAGACAGAATGCTTGCAAGCTTCCAGTCAAGTGATCCAGTTCCTAGAGTACCTAGGCTTCAAGATCAAAAGAAAAAGTCTCGACTTTCTCCATCTCAAAAGTTCCAGTGGCTGAGAATCCACTGGGACCTTTTGTCACACCGTTTCTCCACCTCGGCGAAGAAAAGGAAGGAGATAGCGGGTTCTGTCAAGAGACTTCAAGATTCCGAAAGGATATCAAGACACGAGCAGGAGAGAGTACTGCGCTCTCTCCAGTTTGCTTCGGTGACAGACCTAGTGCTAAGAGCACAGCTAAAGGATGCAATCGGAGTTTGGAGAAGTTATGCATCAAACGCGTGAAGAGATCTGAGAAGACCAGCCGCTTCGGCTAAGTACTCTTCTCAGGCCTTGGTCCCAAGCCAGACATCTAAAGAAGTCAGGTTCTTCTTCAGCCACCTCCCCCGTCGGTGACGATTCACTCAGACGCCTCGAAGGAGGGATGGGGAGGTCACTCTCATCGGAAAAAAGTCCAGGGGACTTGGTCCAGGCTATTCAAGACCTTTCACATAAAACTTTCTAGAAGCTAGGGCAGTGCTCCTTACCTTAAAGAAAGTCTCCCTGCGTCATTCGATCCACATAAGGTGGTGATTGACAGCGAGGTAGTTGTGAGATACTTGAATCGACAAGGATCGAGGTCACCACCTCTCAACCAGGTGATGTTGGCCGTCTTCCGATTGGCGGAAAAGAAGAAGTGGTACCTGTCGGCAGTTCACCTTCAAGGAGTCCGCAATGTGACAGCGGACGCTCTATCCAGGTTCACACCGATAGAGTCGGAATGGTCCTTAGACGCAGGATCATTCTCCTTCATTCTGAATCAGTCCCAGAACTGCAGATAGACCTCTTTGCGACGAAAGACAACAAGAAGTTGCCCCTGTACGTGCCCCGTACGAGGACCCCTTAGCGGAAGCAGTGGACGCGATGTCCCTCGACTGGAACAGATGGTCCAAGATTTATCTGTTCCCTCCTCACAACCTTCTGTTGAGGGTCCTCAACAAACTGAGATCCTTCAAAGGGTAGCGGCAATAGTGGCCCACAAGTGGCCGAACAGCGTGTGGTTCCTCCTGGCATTGGAACTGTAGCTGAAGTTTATACCACTACCAGATCCAGTTCAGACCCAGCGAGCCCAGAAGTCAACTGTCTGCGCTTCATTACAGAAAACCCGGACCCTGCAGCTCATGATTTTCTCTCCCTAGCGGTGAGAAAGCGTTTCGGGATTTCGAAAGCCAGTATAGACTTCCTTGAGGAATATAAGTGCAAATCTACTAGAAGGCAATATGAGTCATCTTGGAGAAAATGGGTGGCCTTTTGTCAAGGCGAAGATTCCGCAGGAGATCTTGACAGACTTCTGCTTATCTTTTTTCCCCACCTCCATGGTCAAGGGTTGGCAGCGAACACGATTTCAGCGTGTAAGTCTGCTTTGACAAGACCCATTCTATATGCCTTTCAGGTCGACCTAGGTAACGAGATCTTTAATAAAGTCCCGAAAGCCTGTGCTAGGCTCAGACCTTCAGCACCTCCAAAGCCCATTTCATGGTCTTTAGACAAGTTCTTCATTTCGCTTCTCTGTTGAGCAATGAAGAGTGTGCGTTAAAGGATTTGACACAAAATGTTATTTTCCTATTTTGCACTCGCGTCCGGGGCCAGGGTTAGTGAGATTGTAGCCTCTCGAGAGAGGCAGGTCGTGTTCAGTTCCTGGATGGGGAAGAACTGAACCTGTTTCCGGATCCTATGTTTCTCGCCAAGAATGAGTTACCCACCAACAGGTGGGGTCCCTGGAGAATCTGCCCTCTGAAAGAAGATGCATCTCTATGTCCAGTAGAATGCCTAAAGGTCTATCTTCATAGAACTTCAGACTTCAAGGGTGGTCAACTATTCAGGGGAGAAACATCAGGCTCAAATTTATCTCTGAATCAACTCAGAGCGAAAATCACATATTTTATTCGCAGAGCGGATCCTGACAATACACCCGCAGGTCACGATCCGAGGAAAGTTGCCTCATTCTTAAATTTCTTTAATTGTATGGATTTTGAACATCTCCGTTCATACACTAGCTGGAAGTCTTCCAGAGTGTTCTTTCGCCACTATGCGAAGCAAGTCGAGGAACTAAAAGAGATCTGTGGTAGCAGTGGGTCGCGGTGTTAACCCTACTGTTTAACTCTGCGAGGAACAGTGGTCTTAATTGGGACGATTAATTCCAGGGTGAGTGTGTAGTTACATACTGTACTACAAACTAAGTGAGGGCACTGTGTTGCCCATCCAGACTGTTCCATTTCCGAAGGTGAACCTAGCATAAGTGCAGACATGTGTGCCGAGCGTTTCTAACGCTAATGTCATTGATTTGTAATACAGACTTTTATGACTTTGATACCTCGGTATCTTAAAAGTGGCATCTAATGTTTTTTCTTTCAGACAAACAAGCTCTGTTTACTATCATACTTATGCTTATAGTTTTGGGTTATCCTCTTCTTATATATATATATATATATATATATATATATATATATATATATATATATATATATATATATATATATATATATATATATATATATATATATATATATATATATATATATATATATTTGTGGTTAACCTGTCTATTTATTGCCTGTTAATAATCTGGTTCTTGAGAACCTTGCGTCTCCTTCACCTGTGTCAATTTATTGGTATAATTGAGCATTCATTCTATGTACCTTATCTGGGATAATTCTAATAGAATTGTTCCTTTATGCAAGCTATGTTGCATTGGTTTTCCTCCTATGCGGATATAAAACCTTTGTCCAATACAAGTATTGTGCGGAAAACTGGTCGATATTTCATATTGACGCAGTGGTCCTTTACAAACTATGCTTTACTTAATATAGGGCGAGACCACTATATTAGCTTGCCTGGTATTCATACATAGATATATTTACTCTTCGAGACTTTTCCAGAGTCTAGTAGGACTCTTCCCTGTATGGGGCAGGAAGCTCTAACATAGTTTATAGTTAGTTGAAAAGATGTATAACGGTAACATCTTAGGTCTCTAGGTCTAGTCGACCGGGAAAAAATTACCTCCGGGGAGTACGGCACGTTCTG
>NC_090727.1:185107970-185112970 GCF_036898095.1 Palaemon carinicauda
CTAAAGATTTGACTATTTTATCTCCGATCATGTGATGAACGATGTCTTTCGCACAAGGTAAAATTAGTTCCTCACCAATAACAATTGGGTTTTAACTTTGGGAATTCTCAGGAAAATGACGTAAGACTCCCTTAAAGCAGATTTACTTTGTCTTTTGGAAGTTCCATCACTGTTAGGACGAGATATTTCAGACGCACAGACTCGAAAACCTCCCTGCTTTCATTACTGAACTTTGGATGTTTCGATTCAAAATGACGTCTGAATTTATTCGGCTTCATTAATCCTTGTGAGAACATTACACTGCACACCACACTTCGGGATTTTCCTTGTCTTGCTGAGACTATGCAAGTAAAACCAACGTAAATGTAGTCGTCCATATATTTCCGTTTTCTTTTGCTGTTTGTCATTGCCCTTTTTGCAACATCCAATTGTAAAAGCAAACGAGAGAGAGAGAGAGAGAGAGAGAGAGAGAGAGAGAGAGAGAGAGAATTAAAATCAGTATATCAGTTAAGACTTGTTTGAGACCCTTTGCGTCAATTGAATCCATTTGCGTCAATAGGCGTAGGAGGAGAGAATGATGATGATGAATAGCCAACATGATAAAGGCAGTGAAAATTATATGAAAGCATATAATTGTAAACACAAATATTTTCTGTATGTCTGTATAGCGTGCACACGCATACAGTACATGCACATATGCAGATACATAAGCATACACACTTTTCTCCCCTCAGCTCTCTTTCGACTCCATTTTTGTTTTCACAGAATTTGAGACTATCATATTTATCTGCCTTTTAAGACTTCACCAACAACTATCATCGGTTCTTACACTTCCTTTGCAGGTTTTCACTGTACAACGTCATGGAATTTCCGATGATTTGAGAATCCTGTCGATCCTCTGTGTGTATCCAGCGTGGATCAAGGATTTCTGTCCTTCTCAGTTTCAGATTGTGCGAATTCCATGCCGTCGATATCGGACTGGGAGTACCATTGAAACTGACGTAACTTAATTCGACTGAACAAATCCTATAAGCTGTGAACTGGCGTTGTGGTTTCAAGTGTTCGTTATCTTATGCTGATTATGTGCATTAGGGCGATACCTTGGGGCGGTTGCCCAAACACTAACTATAAGAAAACGGGGGAAAGAGGCGCACAAGTGTAATAATTTTGAAAGCGCAATCATAACGCTTCTAAATCACTAAATGCACGCGAATATAATACGCTTTCATTATCAATATGACATATATAACCCAAAAAGTGATCTATTAGTTTTGACAAACCCTTATGAGGAATATAAAACAAAAAAAATATAAATCTCATCGGTTATGGCGTGCAAGCCAAAGTATCTTATATCTAGATGAGAAATATTTTTAATGGGAAGAAACGACTGACTTATGCATAGAAGATAATTCAAATAGTTGTCAATAACTCCATTTCTTAAACTTATATATATTCCTGACACGGTATCTCTACATCTACCTACATGATGTACACATTTCCTTTCCTAGGTCAATAATCTCTCTCTCTCTCTCTCTCTCTCTCTCTCTCTCTCTCTCTCTCTCTCTCTCTCTCTCTCTCTCTCTCTCTCTCATATATATATATATATATATATATATATATATATATATATATATATATATATATATATATATATAATATATATATATATATATATATATATATATATATATATATATATATGTATATATATATATATATATATATATATATATATATATATGTGTGTGTGTGTGTGTCTCTGTGTGTGTGTTGTATACACACACACACACACACACACACATATATATATATATATATATATATATATATATATATATAACACACACCAACACACACATACATATATATATATATATATATATATATATATATATATACATATATATACATATATGTATATATATATATATATGTGTGTGTGTGTATATATATATATATATATATATATATATATATATATATATATATATATATATATATATATATATATATATTCTGCGACCTTGGAATTTACAAACTTATGTAGGTTAATTAACGCGTGAAGTCCAGTAGGACGAAAGACAAGATAATCCCCAGAAGAGAGAGAGAGAGAGAGAGAGAGAGAGAGAGAGAGAGAGAGAGAGAGAGAGAGAGAGAGAGAGAGAGAACTTATAAAAGAGATTTATATTACTTGTCACAGGAGATTTTCCGATGCAAGGATTGAAACGGTAGGCCTTAAAATACTCCAGAGAAGATTTGGCAACAAGGGACAACACCAGGATTGCCATGAGTGAATTGATAGCGTATTATATATATATTTTTACTTATAAACTGCATATAAATGTCGTACTGTAGCTTAGGTTTGTCAACATTTAATATTTTCGGCATATGTGACTTTATACTGAAGTTTTGAAGTTAAAATATCGTTAAAATTAAAGGAATACAAAAAAAAAAAAAAAAAAAAAAAAAAAAAATTCTATTACACGCACACAAACAAAATCACAGATATAAACTTAAATAATCAAATTTATGTAAATATCATCCACTATGGCATATAATATAAAATTCTACCAGCGGAAATTCATTTATGATAACAGCTTCTGGTTGGGCAGAGATTCGAACCTGTGCCTCTTAGCCGAAACTATACTTGCGAGGACTCTACCGATCAAACTATCAGGAGATATACAAGTTTACGACCAGTCCACTGTACATATTCCTGTGGAATCCAGGAATCTGATTAGCGAGTTTGGTAGAGTCGTTGCAGGCATAGGCATGGTTTTGGCTAAGAGGCATAGCTTCGAATCTCTGCCCAGCCACAACCTGTTATCTGAATGAATTTCCTGTGGATATATTTTTCCAAGGTAGAATTCAATATTACATAACATTGTGGTTGATATTTACAGTGATTAAAATCACGAGTGTTAATGATATATAATTATAAAATAAATTACAGATTTGCCAGGTCTATGAGTAACCCCCCCTTTAAATACTTCCCACAGAGGTAATCCTTGTTATTAAACCTCGGTACTAAATGGTCTGAGACAGCAAATAGAAACGGCGTTTTACGAAAGCGCAGATTAGCATATCAAAAGCGCAGCAAGCGTTGCTGATATATTGCTGTCAAACGCGCGACAAAATTTTAAGTCAAAAGCGCGTTTTATCATTCACCTCTGAGTCCGAGTGCGTCAACGTTCATTAACGATCAATCACTCTTCCGTTAGCCAGATAATATCACCTGTATGTAAATATATTCTTCTTGCACCTCAGTACAGGCTTGTCCTTAAAGTCCTTTATAAGAAATATTTATATAGACCTATATTTGTCATATAAAATCAATTGTGTGTCCATAAAACCAGTTTATATAATAAAATATTAATGATACACCTCGATTATTACGGATTTGTATTTTTCCTGAATTTGTTACCAGAACTTACCACATGATTGTGTCTAGCTATTTCTCCTGAAATATATCTGGACCGTGGATATAGCATACTCGTTCCTGTTTTGTTTAGGTTTCCTCTGTGTTACAGACTTATTGATACTCCTTATCTTTATGTAGGCATTATTCTGGAGTTTTATTTGAACGTCAAGGAATATATACACAGATGGATGGGATGTATAATAATGTTCATTAAAATTAGCCGAGAAAAGGTTCCAGCGCATTTCTTGTGCGCTTGGTGTGTGCGAGGGGATTTCAATTGAGTTTAGTGATATTTAATAATTGTCATCATGATAGTCTGCCAAACGTGTACACCTATCATCCTTTGTGAATCATTAAAGCTGACTTTCGAATGCTTTAATCCTTTTGAACCCTGCTTTTGAAGTGTGTCCTATAGAAAGCAATTTACTGTGCAAGTGACCTACCCAACTAATTGAAAAAATAAAAAAAGGTGCGAAGAAGGGAAACAATATAGACCATGGATCATTCTATCCTTTCATTTTTAGACATATATATACCGCCTCAGGTGGAAATAGGGAAAGGCTTGGGAAAGGACTACCGAATTCACTGATATCAGCAAATCCCCTTCAGGTTATTGTAATGTCTTCACGACCCCAAGGGAACTGCTTGCCAACCCCATCGCGACCCCAGGGTTGGGAACCCCTGCTGTAGAGACTGTTAATGAAGATACTTATCTAGGAGAGAGTAATTGTTTCCCAAGGACACAAGGTGGAAATTAAAAGCAGGATAAGAATGGGATGGAAAGCTTTTGCTCAACAAAAATGAGATTACGAAACGTAAAATGCCACTTTCTCTAAAAATAAAAGTATATAATCAGATGGTCCCACCAGTATTAATTTATGCATCAGAAATGTAGAGCTTTGCTAAAGCTTAGAACATAAGCTGGTACAACTCAGGGAGCTATGGAAAGAATAATGATGGGAATAACACTAAGAGACCGAAAAAGAGCAACATGGACCGAGAGCATATTAAAGTAGAGATTATTCTAACAACATATAGAAAAGGAAATGGACGTGGGCAGGACATATAATGAGCATGACAGATAATATATGGACATTAAGAATAACAGAATGGATCCTTAGGGATTACAAAAGAAGCAGGAGGATGGAAGAGAAGACAATCGATTGAAGATCTAAGAAATTTTGCGAGTGTGGACTGGCATCGAAAGACAAAAAACAGACACGAATGAAAGAACATGGTTGAGGCTTTGCTCTACAGTGGATGTGGACTAGGGTCGGCTGATGATTCATATATATATATATATATATATATATATATATATATATATATATATATATATATATATATATATATATATATATATAAAACGTGATTGCATATGTAAAATGTCGGTTTTATACGAGGTCCTGGGTGTATCTGTTTTATACTATATCATGTATGTTTATGCATAGAATGAAGTATTTCTGAATAAAATGCCAGGAAATATTCATACAGAAAATGAGGCATCTTGTTTAATGGCCGACACACCGAGTTTTCAAAAGACAGCACGCACCCTTTTGCCTAACATCAGTGTCTTCTT
>NC_090727.1:185120470-185125470 GCF_036898095.1 Palaemon carinicauda
AAAATATATATCTCCTATATAGACTATAAAAGCTTTAACAAAACAAGAGGAAGAGAACAAGATAGAATAGTGTGCTCGAGTGTATTCTCAAACAAGAGAACCTTAACCCAAGATAGTGGAAGACCATAGTACAGAGGCTATGGCACTTCACCCAAGACTAGACAACAATTGTTTGATTTTGGAGTGCCCTGGAGGAGCTTCTTACCATAGCTAAAGAGTCTCTTCTACCGTTAGTAAGAGGAAAGTAGCCACTGAACAATTACAGTGCAGTAGTTAACCCCTTGGGTGAAGAAGAATTGTTTGTTAATTCTAGTGTTGCCAGGTGTTTGAGGACAGAGGAGAATATGTAAAGAATCCGCCAGACTATTTGGAGTGTGTGTGTGTGTAAGCAAAGAGAAAATTAACCGAAATCAGAGAGAAGAATCCAATTTAGTACTGTCTGGCCAGTCAAAAGACCCCTTAACTCTAGCAGTAGTAACTCAACGGGTGGTTGACGCCCTGGCCAATCGAGTAACTTGTATGATACGAAAAAGGCAAGAAAAAAAGGGGGGGGGGGGCATTTACCTCACGGGGAATTTTATCTCCACTGTACCCGTATACACAAACACAAACACACACACACACACACACACACACACACATATATATATATATATATATATATATATATATATATATATATATATATATATATATGCACACACACGGAGTCTTAACCAAACCTCAATGAAAACATAACTACCTTAAAGTCTTAATATTTAATTCTTTTTCTCTTCGATCTGGAATCGAGTTGGCTCTGTTCACAAAAGCGGAAATTTAAGAAATCAGAAACAGTTGGAGTGAAAGAATTTCCACCTTTTATTTCCGCAAGAGAAATCATCGGGTTTTCTCTTGTCACATCATTAACACATTTTCTCTCTAAATCGCTTCTTCGTTTCTCTAGAATCCCATTTGTTCATACCTCATATTTTCCTCCAATTCTCTCCCGGTTTCTTCTTGGTTTTATTTCGAAGAATTTACAGGATATTTTCCTGATTCCCACTGAAGTTTATTCCTCCTCGGGTATTGTATATTGTATTTGTCCTTAAATTGAAATTGCTTTCGGTTTATATTCGGTGGAAACGGAACTTTTTCTCTTTTCTTCCAGCTCTTAATTCGATACAAATGGGCTTCACTTTTTTCCTTTGCCTTTCAAATGCACCTTTTTGAAAAGAGTTAAATCTACTTGGATCCTATTCGATGTGTTTTTGTTTGTTTGTTTGTTTATGGGCGCACGTTTGTTTTGTTACCGTGTTTATGTGTGTGTGTGATTGCCATGTTTATAATTGCTCGATTACATAAAGTAAAATTTTGGATGTTATTCATTGTTCATAATTTAGATTTCAAATTAAACATTATTCATAGGGTTGATATTTGTTATTTAGACCTGAATAATTGTTGAATAAGAATTGCTGTTTCGTATACAATCCTCTGATCACATAATTAAATTTCTGCTTTGCGTTTGATTTATCTTATTTAACATACGAGGATAACATCTGAAGGGCCAATTACCCTGGTAGTCACGACGCCGGGGAACCCCCACTTAGTCAATCAAATCGTTGAGCACTGAAAAAACTCTTACACTATACAGTATTTGACCGGAAAAAAAGACAATCACTGCCACCGTGTTCTGCAGGTTTAATTCAATTCACTATTTTACATCACAAGTAGAAAAAATATTGCATCAAAATTCGTATACTTGTGGACGCAGATTAAGCTTCCTAAATGACAAGTCAATATTTATAGGGAATGCTATGAAGCAAGAGCCCGAGTTGGAAAATCTATTAAACGTCCTTATTAATTTTTCTTTTCTGAATCTTTGCAATTCTACTGATTTTGTGTTCTTTCAAGTATTTCTCCACATGATTTCAAGCTGCGCAATACTGCACGCGTGTCAGAGCGTTTGCCTTCGTGCAAGAGCCCGTGTCTTGCTTTCTGCTTGGTAATCTATACCAAGCAAGCAAGCAAGTCTGAGTGCTACCTGAGGCTGTTGAGTTATAAGGTCATTAAAATCCAATCAAGTCCCTTGAATGTAGACGCTTGCTTCCCAGGAGAAACTAAGCATTCAAGAAATAATTAGAGATTTACAATGAGCTTTTTGATAAACCAGTTTGCTCCAAGACACACTGAGCAATGTCCCTTCAAGTATGATTTAATAACCTATTTGACTTCCTTATCCATGCGTAAAACTCACAGGGAAACCAGATGCTCAGATACAAAATAATAACATAGGAAATGAAAAAAAGATAATATAGGAATAAGTCCGGACTAGTTTAGGTTACGCAGGGTACTCGGGTTCCTCTTTTTCCCAATTTCTAAAAATGGCTGGAAGCAGAGACCGGATGGAGGATTAAGAGTACTGACCAGAGGCATATGTTCAAATGTAGGCCTATCCAAAATATATGTAGAGCTTGGGCTTATCTACTGTCGTCTGCTGTTCCTCGGACATTCTTTGTACCGTGTCTTTACCAATGACGTGATTACTCGTGCAAAAATTTAAGATAGTATAACGTGCAGATTACATATCTCCCATTCTAACAATCTGCTTCCATGTAGTGCCAAATTATCTGTTACTAGCCAACAACAAACAACACCCCACCCACCCCCAGCCAAAGAGAAATTGTAATTCTGGAACTGACAAGTAACAAACGTAATGTGATTTCCGTGATTAAAAAAGACCGTTTATTTCCTAGCAATTCTTGGCTCTTCTGATTTTTTTCTTAAGCACTTTTAATGAAATTTCTTCCTTTGTTTGTTCGTACTCTCAACTACTAGCAATGCAATTTTTCTTATATAAATTTCTTTATTACTAACAATAACTGCATGCGTGTAACATGGTGACGTTAGTGTCAGTGCGTTTGCTTCCGCGCAAGTCAGTGCGCTACCTGAGGTTGTTGAGTTATGTGGTCTTCCCATTCAGTGTTGCCAACTTGGCGAAAAAGAAGCTAGATTTGGTGAATTGCTGACCTGTTCAGCGACTTTTTAAAGACTATTGCGAACAGCGAATTTTCTAGCGAATTTTAGCCTCCTTTGGTGATTTTTCAGCGAATTTAAGAATCAAATATTATTCTTTTATATGCCATTTAGTAAAAGTCCAAGTAATCATAAAAATTACATTATTTACTGATCCTGTACCACTCATGTCTGAGCTCGTGCTATCCAGTAGACGAGGGAAGGATGGGACTTTGTATACAGGAAGCCTCTCTCAACCCACATACATACCCACCACCCCCTCTCTGTACTCCAATCCTATAGCTTTCGTTTCACCATGATATAGCAATACGTCATGTTCGTAGTATTCTTGTACAGATCTTGTATACGGTATCCTTTCACTATTCGTAACTGTTGTTTGGAGACTTATGTAATACCGTTATACCGATCGAGATCATCATACGTTGTGGTGTTAGTGCTCACCTACTGAAAAGATTTTCTGTTGAATAAGTGACAATATGGCGCCAACATATTCACAAGCATACAGGAAAAGCTGGGAATCATTCCCAGAGAATAAAGACTGGTTGAAACCATTTGAAACTGATAAAACAAAAGCATACTATTCTTATGAATTGCCCAGATCAGTTGTGCAGCTCATTGAAACAATGGTTGCTTACTCACCTCAAGACCACTCTTCAGCCATTGCATCAAATTCAACATCGGAGGAGAAAATTGATGATGATGATGACCTCAATTTTTTTTGGTCCCTCGAAAACTAATGGTAAGTGTTATCAATTAATCGTCTCTCTCTCTCTCTCTCTCTCTCTCTCTCTCTCTCTCTCTCTCTCTCTCTCTCTCTCTATATATATATATATATATATATATATAACACTCAAACAAATCTAGCTACTTTTTATGGAATCTGGCGAATTTTGACGCCTCTTCCTGCGACTTTCTGGCAAACACATTTGGCAACACTGATCCCATTAGTGCCTTGAATCTAGACGCTTGCTTCTTGCATACAAAAAAATAATGAGAGATTAATAATGACCTTTTGATAAATCATTTTGCCCCAAGACACACTGAGCAATGTCCGTTCAGGTATAGTTTGAGAACCCTTTTGAATTGCTTATCCATGCGTAAGCTATTAACCTAGAAAAATAAAACAGTTATGTGTTTACTCCTATTTAGAATATTTTTTTTTTTAGGCTAAAGTGGAGATAAGTTAATTATGTATAATAACTTTTCCAAAAGAATAATAAGTGTTATTGGATCATCATGGAGCAGAGTGAGAATGGCATTACATACTACATTGTCTCATGCTTTGAATAACCTAATTGTGGAGACAATGAAATCTCATGGGAATGATGTGCCATGCTTCTCTCTCTCTCTCTCTCTCTCTCTCTCTCTCTCTCTCTCTCTCTCTGTCACACACACAGCGACAATCTTTTTTTCAACTCACATCTTAAAGTCTGATTCTAATCTACCTGAGGCGAAGTTTCGATCAATGTTGCGATTCGTTTGAAAAGCTTCTGAACTGTGTAAAGCAAGTGAAACCTTCACGGATACAGGAAAGAGCTGAGTAGATTTCAAAACAAAGGCTATCTGTTGGATGATATCTGGTTCGAGTCATCTACAGGATGAGGACATGGTATTGTTAAGTGTTAAACCTATCTTGGGAAAATGGGTAAGAGTTTGCAATCTAATTCCTTGAGAATAAAAGGATTTTAGGTGAGAAAATTATTATTCATTGTGTCGTATTCTAGTATTGTTTCAGATGGTCCTAACAGTATTAGCTTATGCGTCAGAAACTTGGAGCCTTGCTAAAGGCTCAGAACATAGCCTAGTTACAGATTAATGAGTTCCGGAAAGAATAATGATGGGAATAACACTAAGAGACAGAAAAAGAGCAGCATGGATACGAGAGCAAACTAAAGTAGAGGATATTCTAACATATTGTAAGATAAAGAAACGTGTATAGGCAGGACATGTAATGAGGATGGCAGATCATAAATGGACATTAAGAATAA
>NC_090727.1:185127970-185140470 GCF_036898095.1 Palaemon carinicauda
TGGGGTTGATTTTAATATTAAATAGTTTCTCCTAAAGCCTCAGTGGAACTTCGAGATAGACAGAGATAATGATGGCTGCCATATTTTGTATATTCCTAATGCCGCTTAGGTAATTTTCCTAATGATTTGTTCGTTTTAATTGCATCTTGCGAGGTGCTTAAACAATTGTACAAGTGTTCAGCCCTTGTTCCCCTTTGTAAATGGAAATGCACTAAAGCATTAAAAAAATTTCATTTACTTATTATTCCTGATTTGCAATTAAATATGAAAAAAATTATTATATTGACTTAATTATTATTATTATTATTATTAATATTATTATTATTACTATTAATATTATTATTATTATTACTTGTTAAGCTACAACCCTAGTTGGAAAAGCAGGATACTATAAAACTAGGAGCTCCAACAGGGAAAATAGCCCAGTGAGGAAAGGAAACACCGAAAAACCAAATATTTTAAGAACAGTGACATTAAAATAAATCTCTCCTATATAAAATATAAAATCTTTAACACGCCAAGAGGAAGATAAATAAGATAGAATAATGAGCCCGAGTGTATCCTTACGCAAGATAATTATAGTTGTAGTTATAGTATTTGCATTCTTATAAAAGAATGATAAACATCTGCAGTTCCAGAGGTACAGCGTCTTTCAGAAATGAACAAAGAACTACGATTTATGTATACAAGAGAAAGTAATTCTTTAACATGCGGAATTTGGTACACGATTACACGATTCATGGCCAACACAATTTCTCCGTGAGGACGAAGGAGATCCGACGTGACAATATGAAAAGGACCGAGTCAGGAAAATTCACCAGAGTGATAAACAGGTTAAGGAAATCTCATTTACCAGATCCAATTGAATCGTCAACCTCCGCTTAGGAAACGGCCATGCAGCATCACTTCCAGATTTCTTTGTTAATAAACAAGTTTTTCTTTGTGAGTTTTATGTTGTTGTTGTTGTTGTTATGGTGTTCCCATAAGGCGGTTTTAATTCTATTTGTCTATCTAGGCTAAGCAGAATTCCCTTCTTAAATTAACTAATTCCTTTGTAAAAAGCATTAACGATATGTAGCACATACATCCACATGCACATGTTTTCTAACTATTTATTTTTAAAAAGATCGTCTTGAAATAACAAGCCGAACATGAAGTCAAAATTTCTGCACTAAATAAAATGAGAATTTTACCAATGAACTAATTTCAAAAACAGGTCATTATTGGTGATTTCCCGATAGTTGTGTGGTTTTGATATATTCGTACCAGTCTTGTCGTTTTCACGGTTATCAGAAGTTATTCCACATTACTTCAATTTCCAATTATCAGATTTTGCAACAAAGATACAAGAAAGATAGCGCTGACGCATTACTTCTTATTCACACTCTCAATAATCTATCCTATATCAATGTAACATCAAAGTATCACTTTCAGCTATTACAAAGACAGTTGATTTGATGGTGTAACCTATAGATTATGGTGTATCTGAAACTCGAGATATCCCCTTCAACCAAGGAGTCGAAAGCGCTTCGATCGGTGACTTGAGAATTTCAGTCGACATATGATGGAAACAGAAGCCCCACTTGATAATGATGATCTTTGGTAACTAGACCCTTGCCTCAGATAACACTTTCACTCCGGAGGACTCGCTTTCCTTCCCACAAACTCTGATTTACTCAAAATTTCCATCATTAAAACTCAGTGCGGCTTCAAAAGAACATGGGTTTTACCAAGGTGGATCACTTGGTAAGGCGAATATAAAATTTTTTTTGACATAAAGCTGTTGAAGATATTAATAAATGGGTGTACCTCAGGGGTCTGTAAGTTAAATTGGACGAATCAAATGGAAGAAGATGATGCTAAGGATTAATATGGTAGCTGGGTTATGGGTAAATATAAAGGTTGAGGTGGATAATATGAAATAAGGTTGATGTGGGAAGACGAGCTGAATGTTGAGTAGACGCATACTTTAGACGTAGACCACAAAAGTAGGGTAAGACAAGTTGGGTCAGTATACACCAACAATAATAATAACAACAAATGCAGCCGATTTTACTTAGTCCACTGCAGGACAAAGGCCTTAGACAAGTGCTTATTCACGTCTGGGAATTACCCAGTTTTCATCAACATGCAAGGCTACTGAGTACTAGTGATGGTGGGAGACTTTTGTACGATCCCTCAAAGCAAACCAACCTAGTATGGGTGGCCTTGACTTGTACAGCTTTGCGGATCATGGCGATACACAAACTCTTTCACCACGTTCAGGTATCCCAAATCAGGGACAATAGAAGTTTCCCTGTAACCTCTTCAAAACAGGATTGATGATAAGAGACCAACCAATTAACCGCCATTTCAAGAGTTTAATATGTAAGACAAAACATAATATAAATATATATATATATATATATATATATATATATATATATATATATATATATATATATATATATATATATATATATAATATATAATAATTTTGGGGTATAGGTCATTAGGGTAGGTGGTATTGTGCAACTTTTATTTGATTTTAGCAGCAGGGAGAAGTTCCTTCCACGGTGAGAGAGGCGCAACGAGTGAAATTGTCCGATTCTTTCTTCTTGGGGTATTAAAGCCAACACTTGTTGTTGGCACGGGCCTTTCCCTTGGTTGGCCTTCCCTCTATTTATACTGTGGTGTGTGACGTCAGAGGAATGCCGAATTTTCATTGGTCAATGGCCAAATGTCTTAATCCGTTTTTGAGAACATGAAGCTCGAGGTTAATAAAAGTTCCCTATAAAATCAATGAGTGAAGAAAAGAGAAAGACACACACACAAACCAATAGTAGAAACACAGACCAACACACTGGAAAAAAATCATGAACGAAAATCGACTGCAAGTCATAAAAAATCCAGCTTGAAAAATAGAGGAAACCGAAAATGTGGGAGGTAGGTATACTAAAAATCGTGGTGCCGCGATTCTGGGGATGGTGGCTGATGATTGGCTGAGGGGCCGAGAATGTCGGGCTGTGATTGGGTGGGTGTGAATATTGGGCCGTATTTTTCATTTGGCCAGAAATTTATTTACAGGTACCAGTACCAGTACGATAAGGATAGGGAACTGGGGAATATGGGGAAAGGATAAGTACCCCTGGATACAATCCAGTTTATAGGCCGAAGGCAGGTACTTGGGATGGGAAAGAATAAGGAAAAAGGGGGGAAAAAGAAGTACAGGAAAAGAATAAAAGAGAGGGGCAGACCCTCATGCGACATTAGATAGCAGTAGAATTATTCTGAGAAAGGAAGAGACAGGCAGGAAAAAGAAAGGTTTTTTGGTTCACGCTAAGCAAAAGGACACCATTTGACTTTCACCAATTTGTTGATTGAATAAGGTTTGATGGTTAATGAAGGCTTTTTTTTTTTTTTTTTTTTTTTTTTTTTTTTTTTTTTTTACGATGGTTTAATATTTAAATGAAATTTGAATTTAACTGTTGAAAGGATAAATAATGAATTTAATCAGATGATATGAATCTGGGCCTGGGAGGATCACAATTGATCTTAGGCTCCAGTCTCTTCCACCAATAATGATCACGAGCATGCTCAATAGTGAGATTTCTAGTTAGGGTGCTAAGGTCATCATCGTCTAAAGTTAGTTTGTCCCAGGTTTTCTGCCCGAGCCTGTGAAACCGGACATTAAGACGCTCCAATTTGGAGTATTGATGTAATTCCCTAATTTTATTGTAATAGGGAGGGCTCTCTTTGTAGGCTCTCCTCAAAGCCCTATTTTGTATTGCCTGTATTTTATTAAGGGAAGTTTTGCTAATTGCTCCGAATATTATGGTGGGGTACTCTAACTGAGGCCTTACTAATGATTTATATAAACGAAGTTGAATTTTAGTTGATAAGTGTTTAAAACGTTGTAATTTATCAAGAGTTACTCTAGAAGCAGTTATTCTCGCTTTGACGTGTGGAAGAATACCAGATTTCTTAAAGTTACACCCAAGTATTGTGGCCTTTTGTTTAAATGGTTTAAATGGAATTCTTACATTGCCAATAATGATTTATGCAGGATTGCGAGCTGAAATGGGGAGGAGCTGAAATTTGTTCAAATTTGTTGTTATTTTCCATTTCTTTTCGTAATTATTTATTTTTTGTATTTCCCTGACTGTTTTTATTTGCAGCATACGTTTGTTCTTATTAGGAATAGTTATTACTTGGGTTTGGTCATCTGCAAACATGATTTGCAGACAACCTGGAACTGGAGGAGGGGTATCTCTGATATAAACATTGTAAAGTGAAGGGGAGAGAACACTGTCCTAAGGAACACCAGATAGAAGTGGAAACTCTGGTCTTATAAATTCTTTAATCTTGATCATGGCCACTCGATTGTCAAGAAAGTTACATAATAACCTGGTAGCTAGATTTGGTAGTTGTGCTTCTATGAGCTTGTATTTAAGACCCTTGTGCCATACCTTATCGAAAGCACGGCTGACATCCCTAAAAATTAGGTTACAACGACCTCCAAGATTTGACTTGACAGCAATGAATTCACAAAGACGGCCTAATGCAAGTTGGGTTCCTTTGCCCCTTGTAAATACGTATTAATTGTTATTGATAAGTAAATTTTCCTCAAGGAAATCCTCAAATCTTTCTTTAATAATTTTTTCAAGAATCTTACCAGGAGTCTCTAATAAGGATATAGGTCTATAGTTAGAGACTGAGGTGAGGTCTTTGCCCTTTTTCCCTACAAAGGGAAGTATTGTTTTTTTGAAATAATCTGGCCAATAACCCATACTCAAAGTTTCATTAAAGATGTTGCAAAGAAAAGAGAGCATCGCATTTGGCAAATTATTAAGGATAAGTTTATTTACTTTAGACTGGCCTAGAGCTTTGTTTTTAAAACTTTTGATTATTTTGATTATATCTTGAAGTTGGATAGGTTTGAGAAAGGGTCATCTTCGTCAAGTCTCCCAAGATCTACTGAATCATAAGGTATTATACGGTCAGCATGTTCACGGATTGTCTCAGTGACATGCTGCTCATGTTGTTGGTCGAACCTTAGATTTTCTATTGGGTTTATTTTAAAGATATTGGACCAGAAGTCTCTGAAGATCACCTCCTGGTCTTGAGATGAATAGATCTTTTCGTTATTTTGGGTGATGTATGCTATAGGTTGAGAAGTTGAGCCTAGCAGTTTCTTGATCATATTCCAAAATTTTGCAGGGTTATTTTTATAACCTTCACATTTATCTAACAGAGCCTCCCAAGTAGAATTAATGAGTTCAGTTGATTCTAATTTAATCCATTCTTGTATATTATGAATATACTCTAAAAGTTGATGTGTGGGGCCTCGGTTATTAATTATTTTTAGGGCTTGTTTATATCGGATCTGAAGTAGTTTAAGTGAATCTGGTTCTTTGGTATATGGTAGGATCCTGAAAGTTTTAAATGGGATATGGAGCTCTGATGCTTCCTTGATCCTCCTATACCAAAAAGCTATCTTATCGTCTATGTAAGATTTATCTTTTAAGATGTTATCGGGTTCGTCAAAAGTAGAGAGAGAGTCATCGAGAGTGTCCTTAAAACGTTCCCAGTTCGCATTGTTCATATCTATAGTTGGATTAGTGACCACCATAATGGGTCTCACAGTAAGCTTTAAAATAATGGGAAGATGATCCGAAGTGGTTAAGGGGCCTTGAGTGATTAAATAATTAAACATATGAAATCTATTTGAAAGAAGTATATCTGGCTTACTAGTGGTTCTTCTGGTAAAATACGTATCAAAATCTGGGCCTAAGAACCTTATAAGGTTTCTATTCAACAGACCGTTGATTAATGTGCTAATAGGGTTGGCTCTGTTATAACCAAGGGCTGGATGAGCCGCATTAAGATCAGCCAACAGATAGACTGGGATGTTACGTCTCATCAATGATAATATATCCTGCTGTGGAAATACTGGGTTTCTTGGGGGTAGATAGGTTGTTGCGACTATAATTGGTCCCCGTACTGTCTGTATTTCGACAGCAATCAGATCGTGATTGAAACCATCTATTAACTTGACGGTAACATTCCGTCGAACTGCTATTGCTGTACCAGCCCCCTGTTCACCAGAGGTGTTACACTGAAACATATTATAGTTCCAGATTTTGATACGGTAGGAATTCAGAATGCCTGTGGAATTAAGAAGTATGAGGTGTGGGGAGAGAGAGGAATAAATATTGGAAAGTTCCCTACTACGTAGGAAAGTCCACTTCAACACATTATGTTGGATCACTGTGAGAGTATCCATTAAGGTAACTGTCTTTTACTTAAATAAAAAATCCAGAATTCAACCTCATGAATTTATCCGCATTTACCCTTGTGATCCTAGGGACATACTTGTCAAGTTGGATCGAGCCATCGTTAATAAGATCAACTACAGTACTGTTCTCAAAGTTTTCCGTAAAAAGGTATTTGATTGTCTTGGTTTCGAAAATCATTTTCTTAATTGATTCATGAGTAGCTGATTTGTAGGGGGTTGCGGAATTGATTGATGTATAGAGTCTGAAACCGATTTTTGTTTTATTTAGTTGTTTAATGGGGGGAAGGTTTGGGAGGGTTGGGAGGGCAGTGGCGCCTTGTGATTCATTATCAGGACAAATGCTGAGGTGGAGGGTTGTGGCAGCTTTTTGGCAGGATTAGCAGGTTCTGATATATCAGAGTCAGAGTCACTAAGGACTCTTTTCCTACTTAGATCCTCTGTCTCCATTTCATCAGTAGTATTGGGAGCCTGAGGGGGGTTAGAGTCGGTCTGAGGTCCTGATTTTAAAAGGGTTGATACTTTATTAGCCAAATTAATGGCCTCAGTGGGGATTTTGACTATTGGTAGGCCATTAGCTTTATAAAAAGCATCTACCATCGATTGAAAAGTGCCAGGTTCAACGGCCTCGCTCAGATTAGCCATAATTATGGCTGTGTTCATTACAGTAAACTGCTGTAATGACAGGTTGTTCTGGGCAGGGATAGCAGAGATAGCAGAGGAGTTATTTGCCTTAGGGGCTGAGGCCTGAGCAAAGGAGACGATCGGTGTTGTCAATGATTGTTGGGTCCTTATAGTCTTAGCCTGGTCTTTAACCATGGTTTTTCTTATTGTGCATCTTGCAGCCATTGTTGGGTGATCCCCACTGCATGTAATGCCCTTATGGTTGTTACCATTAGTGCATTCCGTCCAATAGTGTTCCTCAGAGGCGCAGACTGAGCAGATCTTAAAAGTTGAGGGCTTAGGGCAATCTTTTTTAACATGGTCGTATTTGTAACATCTCATGCACTGGGACAATGAAATGTGAATGTCCTGTCTCAGGTATTTGGGGGGAAATGACTGTCCAGCAATGAGAAGTCCCTTAGTCAGGCAATCTCTCACCATCTGGACAGTTTCCATCTTGATCTTAAATGTTGAATTGATGGTGGGTAACTTGATTACTTCTGAGACTTTAACATTATTCCGTCGTTCGATATCATTCCAAAGGTCGTCAACAGATTGGCTATAGATTAGGCTGTCTGCCTGGGTAACCACTAAGGTCCTCAGAGCATTCAGATGAGGGGGGTCCAGTACATCAAAGTTTTTACGAAGGAAGAGTTCTTTTACTTTAGGGTGGATTAATTTTTCTACATTTGTTTCATCTGCAATGGCATAGAAACATTTAGAAGCAGTTTCAAGTTTGTGGATATACAGTGAACTATCCTGGAGGATACCCCATATTTCTAGGCGACGGGACTCACTATCAGTTCCCTGACTAGTGTCTTTGATCTTTACTTTCCCCATTCTAGTGAAGAAACGTGAGATATACAGTAGACATTAAAGTGATTACATTTAAAATGAAAATTTAACTCTTGAGTATTCTTATGGGGAAAATAAACTCTACGGGATTTCACGTAACTTTCTGGGACTCAAAATTTTGGACTTTTTTTTTTTAAAAATGGTGTTGCAATGACGTGAGATGAAATTCGAAAACCGGAGCGGATGCAGGATATATAAGTCCTCAAGGGAATTGTAAAAAAAATTTAGGATTTTAAGTATTAAGAGCGCTAGAACCAAAAAACTGAGTTTTCAAAAGATAAAGATATTAGTTAACACTTTATGAAAGACAGTGCCTTATGCCTATTGTCCTATCCTATGTAGGCACTACTGAAGGAGTAGGAGCCTAGACGGTGCAGCAATACCCAGTGCCCCCAGAGAGTTTTAAGACCACAACGGCAACTATGGGGGAAAAGGGCTACTGATGGTTAGTAGTAGTTACAATTGAAGTACAAGGAGGAGAGAGACAAGTTCAAGGAGGAGAGAGACAGTCAAGTGGTACTCGAGAGTAAGGGTGTAGGAGGGCAGGGAAGGGGAGGATAAAGATGAGGGGTAAGGTTGACTGGCAAGGGAGCAATCCCTCGTCTGCTGCTGGAGTCAATGCTGGATCCAAGCTAGATCGTAGCTGTTGTGATGGCTGCTAGGAGAGAGCTGGGAGACGTCCATTCAGGTTGAAGTCCAGGAGCAGAATGTCGTATATGTAGCGTAGGGCAGGATTTCTCATTACACATGGGGTGGGTGTGATGGAGGTAGAATTTTTCAGGGAGCAGGATTTCTCAGACAGGATCTGTGAGATTTTGGGTGCTTGATTTTGTATTATTTTGTGTTTATTTTGAATATGTTTTGTTGTGAATGTGTGGGCATGTGTTTATTCTTTTTGTGTGTGTGTTTGTGTTTTATTGTGTTATTGATTTTATATTGAATATTTCTAAATGTTGAGCTTGATGTCTTGAAAAATGGATTGAGAATTCTTGCCATTGACCAATGAGAGACGGGGGTTGGTGTGACGTCACTATAAGCTGCAGTATTTTTCAGCTAACATGAATTGTGAGTGTTCAACACTTGGATGGGTGGACACAGTGTTTGTTGGTCCTACTCTACTGGGGGGGGGGAGGGTGCTAGATGTCTTCCAGTGAATCTCTCTCTCTCTCTCTCTCTCTCTCTCTATGAGTGTGAGAGGGAGTGTAGCCATACAAGATTAGGAAAGGGAGGGAGGGAGTGATAGGGGGAGGGAGGGATGAAGGGAGGGATGAAGGAAGGGACAGAGGGAGGGAGGGACAGAGGGAGGGAGGATGGATGGAGGGAGGGGGGTCTTAACCCTGGGGTGGTTACCAAGGGGGTCTTAACCGCCTAGGGAGAGGGTCTTAAACCTACGGGGAGGGGGTGGATTTACCCAGGTGGGGTCTTAACCCCAGGCGGGTCTTAATCCCAGGTGGGGGCTTAACCCAAAGGGGTCTTAACCACCGGGGCTGGAGGGTCTTAATCCCGGGGGGGGGGACTTAACCCTGGGGTGTCTTAACCCCGGGGGTCTTAACCCTGGGGTGTCTTAACCCCGGGGGTCTTAACCCTGGGGGGAGGGTTCTTAACCCCGGGGGAGGTCTTAACCCCGAGGGTATTAACCCCAGATGGGGACTTAACCCGGCTCGACCCCCAAGGGAGGCCTTGACCCTGGGGGGGTTGACCCCCTGGGGGATTGACTGGGGGGGGGGGGCTTGACCCTGGGGGTGGCTTGACCCAGGGGGCTTGACCCCCAGGGGCTCGACCCCCTAACCCAGTGAGGAAGAGATATAAGGAAGCAGATAGAATAGTGTGCCTGAGTGTACCCTCAAGCATGTAAACCCTAATCCAAGACAGTGGAAGACCATAGTACAGAGGCTATGGCACTACCCAAGACTAGAGAACAATGGTTGGATTTTGTTGTGTCCTTCACCTAGAAGAGCTGCTTACCATACCCAAAGAGTCTCTTCTACTTTATCGATAGGAAAGTGGCCACTGAACATAACGTACTAATCAAATGACGGTGCCAGAGATTAATATCTAAATCAGGAATGATAATTTTAATAGCCTGCAAGTTCTTCACCAACAAATTAAGATAAGAATCAAAGTTCCTGTCCAACAAAATTACGATGAGTTTCAACAGCTCAAAACAAAAAAGGAGAACCATACTCGAAAAAAGGGAAAATGAAAAAGAGTTAAAACACTACTTCAGAATAGATTGATCACCGAACACCTAAAAAGACTTTCATAATAAGACAATTTTTTATGAAATTGAAGAAGAGACAGACTTCAGTCTTATCTATCTATCCTTCACAGATCCTTCATGAATTAAGGAAACGCTTCTTAAATGTCATCTCTTTCAAAGGGCTTCTCCGTTTTGGAAATGCCATCGACGTGAACCCATTTAAAGGTTTAAAGGCTGCTCATAAATGGCAGAGGCAAAGGGACAGTGACATTGCCCTAGCAAGCAGGACAATGCCCTAGAGACTGACCATATATACATATGATCAGCGCCCAAGACAGGACCAAGGAGGGCCAGATATTGGCTGCTGATTAATCAGCAGATAGACCTATAGGCTATCCCCACAGCCCCAATCCTTAGCTCACAAGGGTGGTGATGTTACAGCAACCAAAGGAACTAACGAGTCTGAACGGACTCGAGCCCCAGTCTGAAAAACACCAAACAGAGACGTTTCCAATCAGGCCACAACAACCGTTCTTTTATTTTTGAGAATTTTAATTGACATATATCTTTTTTTATCCTGTCTATACTAAAAAAAATTGCATTAAAGATTGGTTAATGCTTGGCATCATTTATTCTAGGATTTTTATCGTTTTAAAAATGGATATATTGAGGGAAAGGGTAATTATAGGAGGAGATCAGAATGGCCACTTGGGAATTAGTAGAGAGAGAGAGAGAGAGAGAGAGAGAGAGAGAGAGAGAGAGAGAGAGAGAGAGAGAGAGAGAGAGAGAGAGAGAGAGAAAGTAATACTCACTGTAAATTCTGAATACAGCTTCAAGCAGTAGCTCCTTTTTTTGCACTTTTTCTTGTTTTATTTTTTTTCTTTTTTTTTAAGATTTTGTCACTGTTAGTGTTGTCTCCTAATATGAATATACATTATCCAAGTCTTGCTTGTTTAAGCACTTACTGATTTCTGTTTAGCCACTGCAACTTCTTCGCTAATTGATCAAAATAAAAATGGAAGTCCATCATTGAAGGTCTTGCATTTATATCGGGCCGGAGCGCCTTGGCCACGAATTCAAATACCTCGTCTTCTAAAAACTCACCAAATTTCTTGAATAAATACTCCTGAACGAGCCGGCCGAAACAGTAAACATCGTTCGTGTACGATGTTGGCATATTGTTAGAAAGAGATCCATCCGTCTTTGGAAAGCCCTTTGCTTGAACAACCTCATTTTAATAATTTTTTTTCCATAATATGAAATTTCCTTAAATTCTATTATATGGGGAAACCAAAACTCGTCCAAAACTATATGTCTCACCTGAAGTTCGTTGAGTCCGATACCTTTCCAGTGGATATTGTCTATAACGGCTGCGAGTCGTGAAAAAATAGTTAATGCCAAGGCGCAGGTGTGGCGGGTCTTCGGCGCTCCCTCAATCCAGGGGACATCGCTATTCATCACAATGTAATGTTGTCCATCTTGTTCGTACGTCCCATGGAAATATGCCCCACCATTTACGTTCCTTAACTCGTATCGGATTCTTGCTTCCATTCCGATGGCGTTATCCACCTTTTTCGCAATCCCTTTATACCAAATGCCATGGATAATGAAGCAGCAGTTTTGCAATTTTTTACCTCCTTCTTCATGAGATAATTCATTCTCCGAAATAACTGCGTTTGGATGCAACGCTTCAATACGTGGAAAATTATTGTCGAAGGGTCTCTTGATTTCTTCGAACTTCCTATCTTTGTTTTTCTTCAGAAACTCTTGCCATTCTTTTTTCAGCCAGACCTCAATTCCATATTCCTCCCATTGTCTTCTTAGACTTTTATCAGTTTCCTTTGCATTAGGCTTATTATCTAAAGCCTTTAATTTGATTTCAACCGGGCTCAAGCTCCCTACACTTTTATTTCCTGCCTCACCAACAGCTTCTTGGCTGGCCCTCTCTCCGTCATCTTTGGCCGAGTCTGTTTCTCCGTCCGGTCGATACTGGTGTAACGCAGACCATATCTTGTACGGCAACAGATCCCAAAGTTCTAAAACTAATTTCTGATGATAAGCCTTACATTGTGCTAAAGGGATAGCACGTTCCCATTAGGCCTTCCTTTTTATTAGAGGGAAGAAATCATGGCCTTTGATCTTTGGCCACGAGCCAGGCGCTATAGGCATTCGCATTTTTCCGAACTTATCAAAACCATTCCGATCCTTCATTATTTAGGAAGGACCTCTGTTTGTCATTCAGTACTTGGGATACCCCTCTCCAATCATTCACCTTGTTTTTCCGCACTATTCTTGCGATTTTCTTTGCCATTTTTCGTTCGTTAAGATAATCCTTAACAACCTCCAGACTTATTCCGAACCAATAATAAAGTTCCTTTCTTTCCATTATCAGCTGCCACAACTCAGTTTTTGGAATGCCGTCTACGAAGTTTAGCGTTTCCCTAAGAGGTCCATATACTACGCAAGTCTTAGGGTGTCTTTTGCGTGGCAATCCAAAATCTTCGTTTC
>NC_090727.1:185145470-185152970 GCF_036898095.1 Palaemon carinicauda
AACTTAATATTGATTTAGTGAATCTATTGCCAAAGAGGTGTCGTCTCTCTAGAAGTTATTTGAAGTTATTCAGACCTTAATTATCGAGGTTGCTCGTTAAAATAGTGAACATCCCATCCTTGGAGTCTTTGGGTTTCTCATGTAATAATTTATATCTGTTTTTTGTATATCAAAATAAGATTTACTTTCCACTCAGTTGACTTCTGGGCAGCATTAGGAAATATTCCAGCTTGAATCCGACGGCTATAATCTGTTGCAATTGAAAAATACTATGAAAACTGACAAAGTAAAAGTGCTTCTCTAATTCTACAATAAATGGTTAACGTGAACACTAGACTGGGGTTCGAGTCCCACTCAAGCTCGTTAGTTCCTTTGGTCGCTGCAATATCACCATCCTTGTGAGCTAAGAATGGGGGTATGGTGGAGCTTATAGGTCTACTTGCTGAGTCATCAGCAGCCATTGCCTGCCCCTCCTTGGTCCTAGCTTGGGTGGAGAGTTGGCTTGGGCGCTGATCATTTGTATAAATGGTCAGTCTCTAGGGCATTGTCCTGCCTGATACAGCAATGTCACTGTCCATTGCCTGTGCCATTCATGAGTGACCTTTCAACCTTTAATGTAGTTTCGAATAGGCCTTACGTCATCATTAAACTATGCAAGACATGCGGGGGGGGGGGGGGGGTGTATTAAGAAGCTTATTGTGGACCTCATTAAATGAAACTTGACGTATGTACGTGAAATTGAATTTCAAGTCTAAAAGCCCAGGATATGTAGATTGTTATAGATGTTCGTTTCTTCGTCAAAGTTTTTTTGGAAAACGCCATCATTGATACGATTATTTTAGGAATATTCTCAATAGATTTTCCAAAGTGAACCACTTTGACGTCATAGTGACGTAATAATGACGTATCACTGAAGTGCAATTCTCTGAGTGGTAATAGTTTGTCGACATGTCATCGTTGTGGACTGGACGTATTACTGAGGTGAGACCAATCTTCTTTGAAATGTATACATCACACACACACACACACGTATATTATATATATATATATATATATATATATATATATATATATATATATATATATATATATATATATATATGTGTGTGTGTGTGTGTGTGTGTGTATATATATATATATATATATATATATATATATATATATATATATATATATATATATATATATATATCTAATTACTTATCCATAATTTATGACGGGCCGAATACACCAGTTTATATTATTTCGTAGAGTTGATGTATAGAGGAAGGTGGCACGTTATTTTTTTTTTTTCTATATTAATCTTGTATTTTGGTTTACGTGTAATTAGTGTGTGAAACTTTTACAGAAGATTCGCTTAAAAATCGAGTTATGTTCAACAGAACTCCTCTTATATATGATTACTTCTATTCATTAAACGAACTTTATCATAAAATAGATGAGTAGTTGTGATCAGGTCATATTCAGTTAAATCTATTGAATTTAATGAAATTGATTGGGATTCATTATCTTCCAAAGCTTTTATTTACCACAGTTTTGCGTCATTATCTTTTTTATGGTTTTCTTTAATATTTCACAATCTTAACCACAGTTCAACCATGTACCCAGTAACCATTGTAATAGCTCTCTCTCTCTCTCTCTCTCTCTCTCTCTCTCTCTCTCTCTCTCTCTCTCTCTCTCTCTCTCTCTCTCTCTCGCTTCTGTCGATACATGTTTCGGTCTGCAAGGAATTGTCTTTAAGAGTCGTGCCATGTCAATTTCTATTAAGTTAAAAACTGTTTCATTGAGATTTCATTAGAGCCTTTTTTGGTGATTTCCCTATGCAATTATTTCAGACTTTTTGAATTCTAAGTCTTCTTTTTCTAAGGCTGTATTCATCTCTCTTAAATTTGTGGTATTCTGCCAATCATCTCATTTTGGAACTATCAGAGTTTATTATCAATGTCAATATGTAATCTAATAATAATAATAATAATAATAATAATAATAATAATAATAATAATAATAATAATAATAATAATAATACTTTTAGAGATTATATTAATGTTAATATGTAAACTAACAACAACAACAACAACAACAACAGCAATAATAATAATAATATAGGAGTAAGGAATTTACATAGTAGTAGTTACTAAAGCCTCTTACCCCATTGCTTATAATAGCTATTGGATCATAATTTGTCTAATACCAAAAGCTACGAGACTGACCATATATACATATGGTCAGGGCCCAAGCACCCTCGCCACCCAAAATCTGTTATTTTGTCGAATTTTCGTCTTTCTTTTATGAATTCATAACAGCTTTGCAGTGTGATTTTAAAAAGTGGTAAGGTGAAATCCTTAGAGTTATAGATAGTGAAAGTCTGCTGGAGTGAGGTTTGAATTTAACAAAAAATCAAACGTTCCGAGAACTCTGATGTGTTTTTACGAAAAAGATGCATAAATAAATAAATTTATTGGTTATAATAGAACATTTCAATAATTATGAAATTTTTTATGATAATATCCACAGTATTATTTTCGAGAAATCTTTAAACTATATGCTAAGAAGCCGTTTCGATGAGAGAGAGAGAGAGAGAGAGAGAGAGAGAGAGAGAGAGAGAGAGAGAGAGAGAGACCAGTCTCATTGATACATGAAGTAATTAAATTGCTGAATCAGGGATATAGGCCTTCCGCAACATTGGCGTCTTCATTCACCTAATAATTTAAAGAGAGAAATTCTAAAGATGTAGTGAAATTCGCTGGACATTATTTTCAAGAACTGAGTTCGGAGGATTTCTAATTTGACGGTAGATTATCTCAAGTCATCTGCAGTTAGTTTGTTGGACTACTTTATGTTTTTAGGGAGAGCAAATTTTTTTATTTTAACCTTGGCTAACGATGTATAAACTTTACGTTAACAAAAGGGCATTACAGATTAAGAAAAAAATCAAATACTAATATAAATGTTCACTATTTTTATTTCCTTATTTTCTATGAGATTTCTGTGCTTGATACCTTCCAATATATTCACTATCAATTTCTTACACAAATGAATAATCTAATTGGAACATTCTTTTATACTTTCTTCGACTTCCGTGTTTGGTTTTCCATCATGTTCATGTTCATATAATTCTAAACCAACAAGCCTATAGATTTATAGATGATTAAGTTAATGATGATATTCTCTAAGCAACAAATATTAAATTATAAAAGAAGAACCCACTCACACAAAGAAAAATATTCGAGTCTAAACAAACACAGTTCGAATTGTCCCTCAAATTCTTCCCCAAATAAGAGGATTGGTCTTATATACATAAAAAAATTCAAATATTTATTCCAACGAGCCTTTTCTGGTATTGCCATTCCAAAAGCAAAGGATTTATTAAAAAAACAGAGGCCACATAAACTAATTATTACAAAGCATTACGATACTATAATAATGACCTTCAATTTATTATTTATATGATGTTATATCATAATAATGTATTTAGCATACTTTGAATTTATCATATATTTGAAAAAGAGTTGGTTGACCACCTATAAAAATATCGAGAGCATGATTATAAATTTATTTGATTTTTGGACTTTTAGTTATTGAAATACATTTACACTTAGAGAATGCACAAACGATGCAAGACTTGTTTACCAAAACAATAAGCCTCTAAAAAATGTCTGTACTTTTGGTTCTACGGAATTCTAAATAAAAGTTTTCAATAAGTAAACACATACAATCATATATGTGTATATATATATATATATATATATATATATATATATATATATATACGTATATATATATATATATATATATATATATATATATATATAATATATATATATATATATATATATATATATAAAATAATAGATAGATAGCTATATATGTGTTTGTGTGCTCAATCCAAGTTGTGTTCATTATGTAGTGTTATTCATGTCTTTAAAACATAGCTGCACTACGGAAATAAACTTGATATTTTCATTTGTTCATACTAGGTTTCCTTTAATCGCCAAAGAATAAATGATTCATATCTCAACATCTGCTAGGTCTAAATATTCCTGTTAAATTCAGGTATTTGTAACTGAAATCGAAATTATCCAATCTCAAAAAAACATACTACTGATACATTTATAACACGAGTCTCTCTCTCTCTCTCTCTCTCTCTCTCTCTCTCTCTCTCTCTCTCTCGTTTGATTGAGGACTGTGAAGCGCGAAGTAGGAGATGATGAACGAAAAGTATTGAATTAAAAGCTCCAGCTGGGTGTTGGAGGAGATGATGATGATGATGATGATGATGATGATATACATACAGACACACACACACACATATATATATATATATATATATATATATATATATATATATATATATATATATATATATGTATAGATATATAGTTTGATAGATAGATAGATAGATAGATAGATAGATAGATAGATAGACAGATAGATAGATAGATCATAGCTTAGTCTAAGACGCCAGGGAATTCCGATCACGATTGATAGATGCTACTGAATTACGACCCTACCATCCCTATAGAGAGGATTATGCTGGTGGCATTTTGACCTTAAGCTAATAAGATCTGCGATCTTTCAGCATCCCAGGCAATTGACCCCAAGTTCACCTATCTATAAATGGATA
The DNA here is from genome assembly GCF_036898095.1 of Palaemon carinicauda. NCBI lineage: Eukaryota > Metazoa > Arthropoda > Malacostraca > Decapoda > Palaemonidae > Palaemon > Palaemon carinicauda. The sequence continues at coordinate 185,150,095 of NC_090727.1, forward strand.
CCATTATCTGAGGTGTACTTATGATTAATTGATGTGGCACTCACTGTACCATTCTTCGTTAATTCAGTGGATAAGCCTGGGACTGGGGCCCCCGTGACGACACAGATACTAGCTCTAGCCTCTCACTATGCTTCCAGAAAAAGAAATCTCTCCCAGGCAGTATGACACATTCATATCTGTGTGAAGCCAAGACAAGATATTTATTAGCTGTATTCAGAAATAGGGAATTTGGAACACTGTTGTTCTTTTCCTTCATTATAATATATACTTCATCTTTACAATCTCCATTGGAAAGAAAACCCTGGATTGTGAAGTGCGCTTCCATGAATAACAGGTTTCACTCAAGTTTTATAAAATTTTTATCATATCGCTTTATCATTATCGCAGTTAACGAAAAGCAAAGGAGCAAATTAATTGGAAAACTTGCGGCATTTGAAGGACCTCAGAACATAATGATCTAACTAAATAGTATAACTTCGAGCCGGGCAAATGTTGGTATAAGGATCCTTAGGAAGCAAATCTTCCAAACACCCAAAAGACAACGACTCACTATTTACATCGATTTTTTTTTCCGAAATCACCCATTACTTGGATCAGCATTTGAATCCAACAAAATAATCCCTTTATATATAATCTGTGATAACTATCTCTAATTTTGTTATAAGGCCTGGGTACCTGATATTTTTACTAGCTAAGCTACAACCCTCGTTGGAAAAGCAGTGGGCTATATGCCCAAGTGGATTATGGGAATATCACTGCTTGAAAGATTGGAAAATGAAGAAATAACAAGAATGGTAGGTGTAATAAATATCACAGAGGTGATAAGATGTCACAACTGAGATCACATGGGCACATGTTGAGGATGAATTGAGAAGGGAGTGAGGGGCATTTGGGAAGAACTTGTTAGGGTCGGGAGAAGATAGAAAGGAAAGCAGAAAATTAGTTGGGGGAGATAAAGTAAAGGATGATATGGAGCGAAGAGGTTTGGTGGAAGAGGATACCTTTAATAGAGGGCATTAGAGAGTGCGCATCAGGTAAGGCAACGACCCCTTAATGTAAGGATAAGAGTGGAAAAGAAGAAGCTGAGGTTGGAGAAGGCTCCGCCCATTTCCTAAAAGTAGTAAGAAGAGCAACCCTTTATCTGTTTTGCCATGGTGACACTAGATACCTCTGATGAACGATTTGCCCTGATTGTAGGTGAACTTTTGAATGATTCGGCAGAGCGTTAGAACAGAAAAGTTTTATTCTTGAGGTTACTTTATGAAATATATTTCGTAACATTTCCAATAGATTTCGTACCTTTATACCTCACAAAGTCATACGGCCAAGGTAAATCTGTTATTTCAAGGCGTTCAAGTTTCACAATTCAAAGTCAACAGCATGAAAACCAAGGGTCACTCTCCGCCCTCAACAAGACGAGCAAGTATTAGAATTTCCTTATTCAAGAGACTGCTACATGAGTTTGACAAAGCAATGACTAGTGGGTGTGTTACCCAATTTTCTTTGTCCTTCACTCAAACTCATTGATAATGAGTTTGTCTTTCAAAGGAGATGGTTGAAACTTTTGGCTACACCCATACGAACACACACACACACACACACACACACACACACACACACACACACATTGTAGAATTCATCATATTATGTCAAGAATCGTGATTTTTAGCTGAATTGGGGGTATATCTCGTTTGTGTCTCGTCTTAATTTATAACATATCTTCAAAGACGCAAGGACTTTCCCGTCGTCAAAATCAAATTCATGAAGATTTTGAGAAATATCTATATATATAACAACAATCCCCTGTTAAATTCCATTCAATCGGTAACTAATCATCATAATCATTATTGTCATCATATCATTATCATGAGATCTTTCAATAATATTATTGTGGAATGAGCCTTTAGAAATATCCAATTATCTTTGCTCTTAAAGATAATTTTGAAGCAGTAATTGCCTCGGGTCGAGACTTGGGTAACAAAGGCAAAAGCACAATAAAACCTATTTAAATGTATAAAACCAAAATATTCTGTTAAATAAGACTTTGGTGTAGTTTTTTCGAAAGACTGTAAGTAAAAAATAAGAAACTATCGGTCGCTCGGTAAAAGAAAAAAAAAATCTTTTGTATCTGCCATGTATTATTTATGGTTGTTCTCTCCAGAGTCAATAGAGACAGGGTCTGTTCACGTGGCGGAGCTTAAACCTAGCCCTGTCCCTTGTGTACCGTCACGTGACACCATCCGGCTAGACCTAGAGAAGCTAGATTTAGTCTAGAATGCCGCCTGAGCTCTGAATCCTTTGTCATTATAGTCTGTAGACCTTCCAGTCTACCTGAACACTACTGGTGAAAGATGCCGAGTTATTACGATCTTTTGGGTTGCTACGATACCATACGAAACACAAAGTGTAAGTGAAAGCTATTTCAAGATTCCTAGAGTCAAAACAATACAGAAAGTCTGAGAATTCGCTGCAGACGTAAACACAAAATTAATCTTAATTAAAGTGTCTGAGATTTTAATATATAAAGCACTGTATCTGACCTGGGTCCTTAAAAGAGAGAAAAAAAGATGGAGTTTTGAACGGTATTTACTCATCGATTCAACTATTTTATCTCAGTTTTTATTTCCTTTTTTTTAAAGTTAGGTAAATTTACGATCAACTCAAATTTCTGCCTCGTTTCCTTTCATTGGGGCAAGAGATAAAGCTTCCGTTTTTATTGTCGGGAGAATAAACGAGAAATAATTTCCTTTCATCGTAAATATTTGTTGTGCAGTTGATGCCATATTTTAGAATTCAAAGAATTTTTTTTTCTTTTTTTCATATTTCTGCTATTATCTGATGTACATATAATGGAAAATTATTGGTCTAGAATGCTA
>NC_090727.1:185157970-185162970 GCF_036898095.1 Palaemon carinicauda
CAGGGACCCCACCTGTTGGTGGGTAACTCATTCCTGGCGAGAAACGTAGGATCCGGAAACAGGTTCAGTTCTCCCCCATCCAGGAACTGAACACGACCTGCCTCTCTCGAGAGGGCTACAATCTCACTAACCCTGGCCCCGGACGCGAGTGCAAACAGGAAAATTACTTTTTGTGTCAAATCCTTTAACGCACACTCTTCATTGCTCAACAGAGAAGCAAAATGAAGAACTTGTCTAAAGACCATGAAATGGGCTTTGGAGGTGCTGAAGGTCTGAGCCTAGCGCAGGCTTTCGGGACTTTATTAAAGATCTCGTTACCTGGGTCGACCTGGAAGGCATATAGAATGGGTCTTGTCAAAGCAGACTTACACGCTGAAATCGTGTTAGCTGCCAATCCTTGACCATGGAGGTGGAGAAGAAAGATAAGCAGAAGTCTGTCAAGATCTCCTGCGGATTCTTCGCCTTGACAAAAGGCCACCCGTTTTCTCCAAGATGACTCATATTGCCTTCTAGTAGATTTGCACTTATATTCCTCAAGGAAGTCTATGCTGGCTTTCGAAATCCCGAAACGTTTTCTCACCACTAGGGAGAGAAAATCATGAGCTGCAGGGTCCGGGTTTTCTGTAATGAAGCGCAGACAGTTGACTTCTGGACTCGCTGGGTCAGAACTGGATCTGGTAGCGGTACAAACTTCAGCTACAGTTCCAATGCCAGGGGGAACCACACGCTGTTCGGCCACTTGTGGGCCACTATTGCCGCTACCCCCCTTGAAGGATCTCAGTTTGTTGAGGACCTTCAACAGAAGGTTGTGAGGAGGGAACAGATAAATCTTGGACCATCTGTTCCAGTCGAGGGACATCGCGTCCACTGCTTCCGCTAAGGGGTCCTCGTACGGGGACACTTACAGGGGCAACTTCTTGTTGTCTTTCGTCGCAAAGAGGTCTATCTGCAGTTCTGGGACTTGATTCAGAATGAAGGAGAATGATCCTGCGTCTAAGGACCATTCCGACTCTATCGGTGTGAACCTGGATAGAGCGTCCGCCGTCACATTGCGGACTCCTTGAAGGTAAACTGCCGACAGGTACCAGTTCTTCTTTTCCGCCAATCGGAAGATGGCCAACATCACCTGGTTGAGAGGTGGTGACCTCGATCCTTGTCGATTCAAGAATCTCACAACTACCTCGCTGTCCATCACCAACCTTATGTGGATCGAGTGACGCGGGGAGACTTTCTTTAAGGTAAGGAGCACTGCCATAGCTTCTAGAAAGTTTTATGTGAAAGGTCTTGAATAGCTTGGACCAAGTCCCCTGGACTTTTTTCCCAATGAGAGTGACCTGACCATCCCTCCTTCGAGGCGTCTGAGTGAATCGTCACCGACGGGGGAGGTGGCTGAAGAAGAACCGACTTCTTTAGATGTCTGGCTTGGGACCAAGGCCTGAGAAGAGTACTTAGCCGAAGCGGAACTGGTCTTCTCAGATCTCTTCGCGCGTTTGATGCATAACTTCTCCAAACTCCGGTTGCATCCTTTAGCTGTGCTCTTAGCACTGGGTCTGTCACCGAAGCAAACTGGAGAGAGCCCAGTACCCTCTCCTGTTCGCGTCTTGATATCCTTTCGGAATCTAGAAATCTCTTGACAGAACCCGCTATCTCCTTCCTTTTCTTCGCCGGGATGGAGAAACGGTGTGACAAAAGGTCCCAGTGGATTCCCAGCCACTAGAACTTTTGAGATGGAGAAAGTCGAGACTTTTTTCTGTTGATCTTGAAGCCTAGGTACTCTAGGAACTGGATCACTTGACTGGAAGCTTGCAAGCATTCTGTCTCGGATGCTGCCCACACCAACCAGTCGTCCAGGTAGGCTACTACCTGAATTCCCTTTAGGCGTAATTGTTTGAGAGCTACGCTCGCAAGCTTCGTAAAAATCCTTGGGGCTATGTTTAGCCCGAATGGCATGGCTCTGAAGGCGTATAGTCTTCATTGTAGCCTGAACCCTAGGTAGGGGGAGAGTCGATGGCTAATTGGAATGTGCCAATAGGCGTCTGACAAGTCTATAGAGACGGAATATGCCCTCTTGGGCAGTAAGGTCCTTATGTGTTGCAGTGTTAGCATTTTGAATTTGCAATTCACTATGAACTTGTTGAGTGGCGACAAGTCCAGAATGACTCTGAGCTTTTCCGAGTCTTTCTTGGGAACACAAAACAGCCTCCCTTAGAAATTGATGGGCTTCACCCTTCGGATCACCTTTTTCCTCCAACAGTTCTTGAACGTACTCCTCCATAACGGGGGTGGAGTGTTGGAAAAACCGAAGGCACGGGGGTGGAGTGCTGTACCAGCTCCAGCCCAGTCCATTCTTGAGTAGGCTGTGGGCCCAGGGATCGAAGGTCCACCGATCCCGAAATTTCAGAAGTCTCCCTCCTACCGGTATCATCTCACTTGGACTGCCGTCCCGAGGTCTTGCCTCCCTGACCACGACCACCCCTGAATCCCCTTCCCCTTGAGGGGCGCCTAGACGAGCCTCTGGCTGCTCCTCTAGGCTTTGCTCGAAAGGAAGTAGACTGCCCTTCGAACGCTGGGGTGAATGCCGTGGACTGTGTCGACACGGCCTGGGATACCCACTGAAAAGTGGTCGGGGTTTGTGCCACGATCTGGGGCACTGGGGGCAATGGCAATTGCAGTTGCTGTTGCTGTCTAACAGGCTTGGCTGGCCGAGACGGTAGCCTAGTCCTCATAGTCTTCCTCTTTGGTTGAGGACCCTCATCCGGGGAAGACTTTCTTTTGATAGCCAGGCCCCAATTCTGGAGAAGGTTTCTATTCTCCAAGGCGGCCTTATCAACAACTTCTTTGACCAAATCGGTAGGGAAAAGGTCTTTTCCCCAAATGTTGGAGGAGATTAGTTTCCTTGGCTCGTGCCTCACCGTAGCCGAGGTGAACACGAACTCCCTACAAGCTCTCCTTGCCTTGACGAAGCCATAAAGGTCCTTCGTCACTGTGGCCAGATGAGTCTTGGCCACCACCATGAACATTTCATGGACCTTGGGGTCACTTGCCATCGTCTCGAGAGTAGACTGAAGAGACATTGAGGCAGCCAGTCTTTCTTTTGTCTCGAACTCTCTTCGCAAAAGAAAGTCAGACAGCTTAGGGAGGTCCTCGCCGAACTGACGTCCGGCAATATCAGCCTCCAACTTTCCAACTGAGAACGTAAGATGGACGTCCTTCCAGTCTTTGTGGTTCATAGGCAGGGCCAGCGACAAGGGTTTACACTCCTCCAGGGAGGGGCAAGGCTTGCCGGCCGCGACTGCTTTTAGTACAGCCGCAAACCCTTTCTGTAAAAAGGGGAAGGCTCTAGCAGGCGAGGACACAAAGGAAGGGAGCTTCTTGCTCAATGCGGCTACCTTTGAGTTACAGAAGCCCCTCTCTTTCATCGAGGATGAAAGTAGAGCTTGAGCCTTAGCATGGTCCATCACTATGACCTCCTTCGGCTCTGTCTCCTCCTTTGAAGCTGGTTCCTTCCTCAGCCGGACATAACAGTCCGGATATGATGCCTTGCTGGGCCGGAATTCCACCTCCTCCAGGGGAACTGAGCCCAGCTTATCCGAGATGACGATCTTTCCAGTCGTCATCGGCATGTGCTCAGCATACCTCCATGGGTTAGCATCTGAGCACAAGGGAAGGTCTTTCACATTGGGTTTTTTCTGGGGCCCATGTGATTCTGCAAGGCACTGCATCCGCAGTTCCATTGCAGCCGCCTTCTCCTGATTCTCCTTCTGCATTTGTTGGATCATTCCAACAATAGAAGAGAGGGCCTATCCCAGCTCTACTGGGAGACCGGCCGATGTTGAAGGAATAGGCTCCGGAATCTGAACCGGAGTAGCCGACACCTCGTCGACCTCTTCCTCTACAACGTCTGGGGCTTGAACTTCATCCTGGGCTTCTGCCAGGAGGTCTTCCTCCAGACGCTCGTCCACATCAGACATCCTGTCATCTAACTGGATGTCTTGCATCGCGACCGCGACTTCAGCATCCACCTGGATCTGAACTTGGGGGATCTCCTCTTAAGGCTGGGGAATCACTGCATCAGCTGATGCCTTAGGGAAAAGATACGCCCTCATCTTCTCACTTGGAAGATAAGGGCCAGAAGTGTTCTTTTGGAAGCCCCTTACCCAGGTACGAAGCTTCTTCCTAGCTATATCCCTTGATTCCGCCGTCCTAGGGGAATCAAAGGCCTCAGTAATCAGGTTAGTGCACACAGTACATACCTGAGGGTCCCAATACCGGAGATCATCCTTGGAGACAGCGCATGCTGTGTGTCTCCTACAAAACTCATGTCCGCAGAGGTTCTTGCTGCGGACGGTGCAGAAAGCACTTCCGCACTTCGGAGGGTCCTTCTGTAAAGAGAAGAAATTTCCATGAGTATCAAGTGAACTATGTATCACTGGATATGCATAGTATAGCATAACAATTCAGAAAGGAAAGACACACACTTGCGTTTCCCTCACAACCCATTGCTGCAGCCTTCCAGATAATAAAATCAAATGGTTAATCTCTTCTAGAGTAACCAATGCAAAGTTTCCAGAGGAAACAGGTGGAGCTCACACCTAAGCAATGATTTTAAAATCCTGGATAATATACAGGAAAGAACTCACTTTCCTATCTGTAGGGCAACAGCAAAGGACTGTGCAAGAAAACACAAAAGTGTTAGAACACACAGTGCTGTACCAAAACCCATACTATAGTTTTCTTCTTACTGTATATGTTATACTGAAGAATACTAGTACAGTATAGGAGGATACGTGCCGGCCGGCACACACCATAACTAGCTTTAAAGTATACTACTTAACAGCTATAAGGCGGCAGAACTCTGGTTGAAATGCATGTGCCGGTCGGCAGCAATTGCCGGCCGGCAACAGCCAATGTCGGCCGGCAATGGCTGCCGGCCGGCAACTACACAAGGTAGTACCCAGCTGCTGGCCACACTCTTGGTGACCGTCAGACAAGGGCTGACA
>NC_090727.1:185175210-185177710 GCF_036898095.1 Palaemon carinicauda
GTGGTATAACAGCACTAGAATTCCCTTCTATTGCAGCTGGCCTCTTTATCACTGTACTGTTAGGAATTATTGTGCATTGAATGGAGGAAGACAGCCACTGTTGTTCACTGGTCATGATTGAACCTTTTAAAACAATCATTTCATTCCATGTGTACCTTGTCATAGTAAGTCAATTTTGCCAGAGGCCCCCCCCCTTCTCTCTCTCTCTCTCTCTCTCTCTCTCTCTCTCTCTCTCTCTCTCTCTCTCTCTCTCTCTCTCTCTCTCTCTCTCTCTCTCTCATAGCTATCCATGTAAAGTCAGGTCATTCCACATTCGCATTATAGTTTTACTGAAGTTTTGCCATGTTCTAAAGTCTCATCACTAGACTAACTGAAATCAACTTTCTACTTTATTTTATCTTTCTGAGATATTGTAGATTTTTGGGAACCCAATTTGTACATTAATCTATCACAACCAACTACTTGGTAGTATTTTTTTCCTTTTTGGGGGTAAGTTTTCCTGGCAGTAGCAGTGTAGTGACAGGAGAACAATATCACCTTACTTGTATGGCTAGTTTGATCCTTTGTCTGTTGCAGAAGCTCACTCCCATCACTTTCATCCATCAGGAAAACTGCTGGTAATTTATGGAGTAGCAATCAAAAACTGTTACAGATATTTTTGGATCCTACCCCAGTACTATTTCATAACCTTCACTCTTTTAGAGCTCAGGTAGCCTCGTATCAACTGTCGTTGCTAAAAATATAAGTTTGGATGATGTTTATGGTTGTCCTTAGTTTTCACATCCTCATAATTTTATAATTCAAATGATATTCAGACTTGTCCCAGTGCTCACTGTGCTCTCTCCCCCAGTCTATCTACTTCTCACTTCCTAAGCTTATTTTTTATGGTCTGCTGTGTACATAAGAGGCTGCTTGTCGATCTCCCCTTAGTCATTTGTATAAAGGATTTACAAATTAAAGAGAGAAAATATGTACATAAAACCCTGTTTTAATGATTATCCTACATAGATGAGTTTTATAAAATTTATACATACAAGTGTTACTGTTTGTATCTTCAATACAAAACCATCCTATACATACACCTTTATAAAGGTCTCTTGTGGTGGGCAGGGATGAGTTGCACTAGTACTCGTAGACCGCGACCTTGGATTCCTGCTCCCATGTGCCGACAGGTGTTTGATTTCATTCACAGCCTTTCACATCCCTCGTGCCGTTCTACTGCACAGCTGCTGAAGGGCAAAGTTCATTTGGCACGGCATTTCTAAGGATGCTAAGGATTGGGTCCGCGCCTGTACTTCTTGCCAAATTTCCAAAGTACATCGACACACGGATTCAGGAGGTGGGCACCTTTCCTCAACCTCAGCGTCGTTTCGCACACATTCACGTCGACGTTTGTAGGCCCCCCTACCCACATCACAAGGACATCGTTACCTGTTCACCGTCATCGACCGCTCCACTCGTTGGCCTGAGGCCATTCCCATGGAAACTGTAACGTCCGCCTCATGTACATCTGCCTTACTCTCTGGATGGATTTCAAGATTCGGTATCCCTGAGCATATTACTTCTGACAGGGGAACCCACCTTCACCTGTCAATTGTGGACATCATTAGCGAATCTCCTGGGACATCACCCTACATCAGACAACGGCCTACAACCCCGCTGCCGATGGAATGGTTGAACGTTTTCATCGCACCCTCAAAGCAGCTTTGATGTCCCGCTGCAAGGATTACAACTGGTTTACTCAGCTTCCCTGGGTCCTCCTTGGACTAAGGACCACTCCTAAAGATGCCCTCGATGTCTCGGCAGCTGAAATGGTGTATGGCGATCCGTTGGTTGTCCCTGACGAATTTTTTCCTTCTACAACCTCCTCCGACTATCTCCAGCGCATACGTCACGTCGTGGGAAAATTTACTCCGTGCCGCCAGACTTACAAGCCCCCAGCGAAGCATCAGATACCAAAGGACTTGCACTCTGCAACGCACGTCTTCCTGCGCAACGACACCAGCAAGCCACCACTAACGCCCCCCTTACACAGGCCCTTTCCTTGTGATCCAACGCAGGCCGAAAGCATTCCTCCTAAACATTCGGGGCAAAGAAGACTGGGTCTCCATTGTTCGTCTAAAACCTGCTTATCTTCTGCCAGATGACCCGCCTACAGTTCGCCTCTCTAGATCAGGGCGCCCTATTTAACATGTACAGTATGTCATTTTTAGGTGGGAGCCATGTACCAACCGTGTTTCACACAATTGTACATAATTCCTTTTGTATATATCATGCTTGTATCTTCGCTCTTCACTCGCACTAAAACGAACATGAAAATTCATGTCTGGTTTTTCCCTCTGTAATATTGTCTGTCTTGTGAACTTGTTATGTCCTGTTGCCTTGAGGTTTTGTATATAATGAGAATGTTCTACAATAATATAACTCAGTCGTTTCCGACCTGCTTTTGAGTTCACACCTTACTCGGCGCCGTCACAATATATATATATATATATATATA
>NC_090727.1:185195210-185200210 GCF_036898095.1 Palaemon carinicauda
TCATCCCAGGCAATTGACTCCAAGTTCACCTAACTGTAAATGGATACCATTATCTGAGGCGTACTTATGATTAAAGGATATGGTGTTAACAACCCCATTCTTCGATAATTCAATAGATAATCCAGGGAGTGGACCCTTCGTGACGTCACAGATATTAGCTCTGCCCCACCGCCGAGCTGAACAGGCCCTACTATATTGACTTTGGGGATGGATATAGGCCTTTAGACCATATGAACTACGCCAGATAGATGGGAGTTAAACGCGAGAAAAAGACGTGCTTATCCTTGAATCCCAAGTTCGGAGTGTTCAAGCAATGGCCCTCCCAGCTCCTCAGCCTATCAACCATAATATCTACATATGCAATCAGCAGGAAACTGGGAAGACAAAATATAAAAACTTCTTGAAATGAAATGTTTGATATCCCTTGCTATCACTAAATCACGCAGCTGAGGAGTGAGGCCTATGGAGTTCTAAAAAATTCTTATACTATAGATTTTATTTTCGGAGCTTCATTCTTTATCCCCTGACATATTGCTAGGTCTTTATTCGTGAACATTTATGTTTATTTTGTTTCATTGTTTTTTCATTTACTTAAATGTTCTTGATATTTTTTTAAGTTAATGACCTTTCACTCCGGTGGCCACCTTACGCCGTCAATTTTAAATCTAGCTTTTCACTGTCCCTTCAGAAAAAGAAATCTCTCCCGGGCACCATGAAACATTCAAAATGTGTGTGAAGACAAGGCAAGATATCTATTAGGTGTATTCAGAAATAGGACATTTGGATTACTGTTGTTCGTTTCCTTCAATATAACACATACTTCATCTTTAGAATCTTCACTGGAAAGAAAACCCTGGATTGTGAAGCGCGCTCCATGAATAACAGGTTTCATTCGAGTTTCATACAATTTCTTTAACATTCCTTTATCATTATTCCAGTTAATGAAAATATTCAGGCTGAATTTAAAGAAAAGGAAAAAATTAATTGGAAAACTTGTGGCATTTGAAGGACCTCAGAACATAAATATCTAAGTAAGTAATTTAACTTCAAGCAGGGCAAATGTTGGTATAAGGATCCTTAGGAAGCAAATCTTCCAAACATCCAAAAGACAACGACTCACTATTCACATCGATCTTTTTTTCCAAAATCACCCATTACTTGGATCAGCATTTAAATTCCACAAAATAATCATGTTATATATAATCTGTGATAACTATCACTAATTTTGTTATAATGTCAGGGTACTTAATAATATTACTAGCCAAGCTACAACCCTCGTTGGAAAAGCAGGAGGCTGTAAGCTCAAGAGCTCCAACCGGGGAAAATATCCCAATAAGGAAAGAAAACACGGAAATAAGTAAACCAAAAGAGATGTAATGAAGAATTAAAATAAATTTTTAAAGGACAGAAACATCAAATGATATCTTTCATTTACATAAACTATAAAAGCTTAAAGAAAAAAAACGAGGAGGGGGGAAGGGGGGACGAGAAGTAAGATAGAATTAGCGCTCATATGTTAAAAGTTGAATCATCAATGCAGCGAGGCTTTTACTGTATATGCTTAAAATTTTAGTTGAAATGCCAATGCTAACCATTCTTGGCTACGCACACGGATGATGAGATGGCAAAGCTCACTGAAAAGGGAATGTAAGAAAACAGGAGATTAAAAGAGCAAGTGGTCTTAAGACTGAGATGGCATATCCCCTTGAATCTGAATGACTTGGAAGTATTTGACAGCTAAGTATCCTTACGTATTACGAAATGTTGCAAACTATGAATATCTAAAAGGTGACAATTTTTTATAGCAGTCAACCTAGCATTTGCAAAATACCGAAAGATCATAAGAAGCATGGTACCATCATTTTCATTGAAACATAACATAACCATGTAAAAAATTGTGATATATATGAATATCTAAAAATTAATTTATATGGTGAACGATGACTTTACTGACTATTGTAAACTCAAGCAAATAGATCTCTCTCTCTCTCTCTCTCTCTCTCTCTCTCTCTCTGAATGTCCTTTACTCCGTTTTATAAGTTCATTTATGGGGTTTTTGTTCAAGGATATTAACAACATCGAACCATAAATTTTCTTCCATCATTGTTATAAGGAATAGATATAGCGACTTGAACATGACTAATATAACATAGAAATAATCTAACGTAGTTGTTAACGAAAGGAATTGTTTAGCCTTGACACTCCAATTAAAGTATACTTGCTCAGGCGGATTCATATGCATATTATGTGTGTGTGTTCTGAGTTAGTAGTGATATTCGAGACGTCAAATCATACCACAGAATGAAATATGACAACTCGATTTATAATATCTGTATGCATTCGTCAAGATAGTAATGGATTTTAAAATGAGAGGAAGACAAACCAAGGAGAAAAAGAGGTTTGGAACGTCAAAGGAGAAAAGGGGGAGCAATTTTTGAGGATTGGGAGATACAGACGACTGGAAAGGTTGAGGTCAGAGATTGGACAAGGTAACAGAGTGGAAAATATCTGGATGGGTATGAAAGAAATAGGTGTAGGGGACACCGAGGAATTAGTAGGAAGACCCAGAGAGTATATGGTGTCAAAAGGAGAAAATTGGTGATGCGACAGAGAGTAAGGCATTTACCGGGATCAGAAAAGATGAGAAATATTCTAAAGGGAAAGTATGTATATTTATTAGAAGATTGGTAGAGCAAATGAATGAAAGGATAGGAACAAAGGTAGGTAGTAGGTTGGCCAGGGCACCAGCCATCCGTTGAGATAATACCGCTTGAGAGTTATGGGTTTTTTTGACTGGCCAGACAGTACTACATTAAATTCTTCTCTCTGGTTACAGTTGATTTTCCCTTTGCCTAAACATACATCGAATAGTCTGGCCTATTCTTTACATATTCTCCTCTGTCCTTATACACCTGATAAAACTGAGATTACTAAATAATTCTTCTTCACCCACGGGGTTAAATACTGTACTGTAATTGTTCAGTGGCTACTTTCCTCTTGGTAAGGGTAGAAGAGACTCTTTAGCTATGGTAAGCAATGTTCTCTAGTCTTGGGTAGTGCTATAGCTTTTGTACCATAATCTTCCACTGTCTTGGGTTAGAGTTCTCATGCTTGAGGGTACACTCGGGCACACTAATCTATCTAATTTCTCTTTCTCTTGTTTTGTTAAAGTTTTTATAGTTTGTATTGAAATATTTATTTAGATGTTGTTGGTGTTCTTAAAATATTTTATTTTTCCTTGTTTCCTTTCCTCACTAGGCTATTTTCCTTATTGGGGCCCCTGGGTTTATAGCATCCTGCTTTTCCAACAAGAGTTGTAGCTTAGCAAGTAATAATAATGATACCAATAATAATAATCATAACAATAATAATAATAATAATAATAATAATAATAATAATAATAATAATAATAATAATAATAATAATAAAGGGAAGCAGTAAAGGATATCTAATAAATTTTAAACTAGAAGAAAAGGCATAGACGGATTCTGGGGCAATTGACAGTTAGCAGGAATAGAGATCGAAATATTTTGCATAGGGATGAAGACATTAGAAGATGGAGAATATACTTTGTACAACTACTGAATACCGAAAATGAGAGAGAGGAGCTGCGAGAAGAGCAAAGGGTGGAAGGGACAGCGATGGAAATATAAAATATAGTAGTAAAGCGGGCATTGAGTAAAATGAAGAATTGTAAAGCACCAGGTCCATCATAGTTTCAAATTGAAATGGTCAAGGTACTAGACAAAGAGAGGGAAAAATGGATGCTGTATTTATCAAGAACAATATGAGAAGAGGAAATAATGATTAAAGACGGGGGATGGGGGGAGAATCTTATGGGATCTATATTTAAGCAGAAAGGGGACATCATGGAATTTAGTAACTACATGGGAATAAAACTTACAAAGCAAGGTTTGAAAGTTTTTGAGAGGGTACTGAATGAGAGATTACAAAGATTAGGAAACAGCAGTAGGTTTTATGAAGGGAAGGACTGCTATCTTTATAATACGGCAGCTGCAGAAAAAAAAAGGCTATAAGGAGACATGAAGCTCCTCTGTGCTCTTGTAGATCTAGAGAAGGCTTTTGATAGAATGTCAAGAGAAGTGTTGTTTTGGTGCTTGAGGAAGAAGAAAATCCCGAAGAAGTTGTTTAGAATGGTAGATATGATGTACAAAAGAATAAGAACAAACACAATTACTGCTGTTGGGGAAACAGAAACCTTTGAAGTTAGTGTTGGATTACATCAGGGGTCAGCATTTGGCTCGTTTTTATTGGTGGTAGTCTTGGATGTGTTAATTGAAGAGATTGATTACCTTTGAAAAAGAGGAAGACTTACACAGAAGGGTTGAAGAGTGGCGACAATCTTTGGAAAGAGGTGGCTTGAGAGTAGAATGGATGAGACTGAAGCTATGGTGAGTAGTAAGGAAGGTGGGGGACAGGATAGCCAAACATGACAGTAGAGGCTTACTTCTAAAACAGGTGGAACAATTTAAATACTTAAGGTCTACTATAAGTCAGTTGGGAGGATGCGAGCCTGAATCTGAGAATAGAATAAAAACAGCTGTTGAGTATGAATGGAGGGGAGGGAGTGAGGAGGATTTGGGAAGAACCTGTTAGGGCCGGGAGAAGATCGAAAGGAAGGAAGAAAATTAGTTGGGGAGATAAAGTAAAGCATGATATGGAGAGAAGAGGTTTGGTGGAAGAGGATACCTTTGATAGAAGGCATTAGAGAGAGTGCATCAGGTAAGGCCACGACCCCTTAATGTAAGGAAAAGGGCGAGAAAGAAGAAGCTGAGGTTGGATAAGGCTCCACCCATTTCCTAAAAGTAGCAAGAAGAGCAACCCTTTATCTGTTTTGCCATGGTGACACTAGATACCTCTGATGAACTATTTGCCTTGACTGTATGTGAACTTTTGAATTATTCTGCAAAGCATTAGAAAAGAAATGTTTTATTCTTTAAGTTAGTGTATGAAATATATTTCATAACATTTCCAATAGA
>NC_090727.1:185205210-185217710 GCF_036898095.1 Palaemon carinicauda
CTTATAACGAGAGTTCATTCTTTAAACAAAAAAAATATCCATTTCCTTAATAATAATAATAATAATAATAATAATAATAATAATAATAATAATAATAAAAATTTATAATGATAAAAATGAAGATGACTTAACTCTTGATTGCTTTATTGTTATAATCTATAATTATAGTTCATGACGTTATTATGGTTACTTAAAGTGGCATCACTATCTCAATTACAATACTTGCTAGAGATGAAATGTGATTGACATATTTAACTGTCACTAACATCCGTCATACACACATGTATGTGTGTATATATATATATATATATATATATATATATATATATATATATATATATATATATATATATATATTTATATATATGTATATATATACAAGTATATAGATTTATGATATATATATATATATATATATATATATATATAAATATGTATATATATATATATATATATATATATATATATATATATATATATATATATATATATATAAATATGTATATATATATATATATATATATATATATAATATATATATATATATATATATATATATATATATATATATATATATATATATATATATATATATATATATATATATATATATATATATATTTGGGCTCAAGCCCTGACGTCCTGATGGAAGGTTCCTTCAATAGCTTCCTAGGGTATATTTAACTACAGGGATATTCCCAGAGAATTAAACTAAAGGTTATCTAGGATATCGTATATCAACAGGGGACACATGTATTAACACGCCACATAGCTATCTGCACCCCATATAGAGTTAACACTTCGATATGGAAAGGTGGAGAATAACTGGGGAGCCGTTCCACAGTTACACTCATCCGTGGCTGCTTTTGGTACTCGAAACGTAAACAAATGGGCGCCATTGCTAAATGACGTCACGGCCGTCCTCATCCTTCTGCCTGTAGCTTCTCGCTTTAGTCGGATTTTCCTTTAGTGCGTTTTTCATCTGCTTACATCGCCTTTATGTCGCTACCTTCAGCCTCGCCTTCTTCTGGAAAGTTGAGTACCAGGTCCCAGTATTGTTTAAATAAGCTTTAGCCGTAAAGTATCTTCTACTTTTCGTAAAATATTGAGTTTTGTGGCAGAGCTGTGCCGATCCCGGACGCGCCATTTTATGGCGTCGCTATTCATATCGCATGCTTTATTTAGTTAGCCAGAACAGCCCCCTCCGGTCATTTAACTCATTAATATTATTAGTTATTTAGTCTTCATAGCTAGGAATTACTTATATCGTGTTTTAGCGCTCATCAGACTCGGTCGCCGTTCGACCCCATTCTAGATCGCTAGCTTAGCTCCTAGGCTGGATAGCCTAGTGCTTGTTTTCATGCATGATATATACCAGTGTTCCTAGGTTAAGTTATGAAGATTGTGGCATTTTTAAACATACTATTAACTGTGATGTAAGTGTTTTCGCCTTCGGGGACCATATAGGGGACCGGGTTGATTGCGTATCTTTCCACCCTAACCTAATGTAGGAACCCCTATATGCTCCCTAATCCCCCCTGCCTGCGGGCGTTCCTTCTGTGTGGCCTTGCTTCCCCTTCTATAAAGGGGAATTTTGTCTACAAACAGAGTATTTATCGCTTCTCTGCCTACCCTAAGGGAATGACCCTCCCTTAGGGTCGTGACCGAGAAATAAGGAACGGCTCTGCCCTTCCTCAGTTGCACCTGGTTGGGTTACTCCTTCCTCCCTGCAACTTGCCATGTGTCTTTCAAGCTTGCCTAGCCTAGGAGTTAGCTCTCCTTCTCTAGGTTAAGCTCAGGGGGTTGACTCTGCCCTACTATAGTTTGGGACGGTACTCTTGTACCGTTCTCATTCTGGGCTACCTAACCTAGGTTAGGGAGCGTTCTCCCTTACCTTGGTGGCCCTTCTCATACAAAGTCTCCTCTATAGAAAGACCCCTCATCTTCCCCCTTCCCACTTATCCCTTTGGTGTAGGCTTGCCTGCACACATCTGTCCTTAGTTCTACAACTCCTCCCTTGGGTGGAGTGGTAGGGCTAACTTGTTCTCCTGCTGAGCTGGTCGCTCTGGTACACATACCCTTCATAGCGTTCTATAGGGGTGGTTGCCGGCAGCGGTCCGGCCGGCGGGGGTTTCCCCCCTCTTGAGTGCCCTCTAACCCTCCCTTGGGTTACTGCCGGCTCCCTGCCGCCGGATGCTAGGAGTATCCACTCCTATCATGAGTGCACTCTCTCCGGAGGGATGCCGGAGGGGTATGAGATCTTACCCCTTCCATCCCTCCTTACCTTTCTCTCCTTCTATCCTGGTGCCGGTCCCTTGCCGCCTCTACTGCCGGCGATAACCGCCATTACCTCAGGTGACATTCTTTCATAAGATGCCCTCCCCCTCTAAGACGTCAGCCTTCCGTGTGCCGGAGGCTGCCGCCTTCCGTCGACGTACAGCCAACGTCCCACCCCTCATTTTACCTAGTACTAGCTGGCCGACCTTCGGAGCCGGCCACCGGCGTGCCGGTATTGATTGCCGGCGGTCTAGGTATACAACCATATACATATCTATCTTATGAATTGATCCAAGCTCACCAGGCCGTCAGCCTTTGGCTGCCGTAGCCGCCGCTTCCGGCGACCCGCCGCTGTGCCGATGGTCGCCACGATGGTATTATACTTTAGATACTCAGTGTGCCTGTCTTGGTGCCTTCCACCCTGCAGGACCGGCCTTCGGTCTGCCGGGCACCCTCCTGAGACGTTAAGGGACATGCACCCCTTCTCATACCTGCCGACAACATGCCAACAGGCAACATACTGCAGCCAGATGGCTTAGCCACTTCTATATATAGGTATTGTCTTACCATCTAAGTCTGTGGCTATGCTGTTTGATTGCACATTACAATATTCCAGCATACTCTGTGTGTCTTAGTGCAGCCGATTGCCGGAACCTATATCTAATAAGGGGTTTCTCCTATTCCCCTTCTACTACAGGGATCTGAGTGGTCTCAGACCCTGCTACACCCTGCGGGCAATTTCCGTTAGAGGCTTAGCTTCTACCCACCACGGCTTATCCATATGGATTTCCGTTTTGTGACCTTCGGCCACAGAAGAAATTGACTACTGATAAGGTTACGGTAACCGACTGGGCGGGATTCACCAGTACGTGTCTATCTACTTCCTTTCCCGCTCATTATTCTCAAGTATTATAGTACCTTGTGAATTACTTTAATGTTTAAAAATTTAGATTAAGATATCTTAATTTTAGAGTAATGTAAGTCATTCTTATGCCTTCCATGTACTTATGATCTCTTTCTTTTACAAGAGGAGTATATGAAGTGTGAAAGCAACTTCTGCGGGGTGGCCCGGACTTCTACGGGCACAAGGCGTGCCGGACCCACGCCCCCTGCGCCGCCAAGAAAGGGGACCTGAAGTATTAGGACCCGCAGAACTGTACAGTCTGCAAGAGTTGTTTGGTCGAGGCGTTCGACGATCCTCCTTCTGCGGAGGCAAGGGACAACGCTCGAGAGAAGCTACGCAAATGGGTGCGTGGCTTTCAGAAGAACGCCACCGGACCATATCTCGCCAACGAAGATTTGAGGGCCTTGCTTTTCCCAAAGGCATCCAACGACTCTGTGGTCCCCCGTGATCAGATCCCCACCGTCCAGATCGCGGTGGAACCTGATATTGTCATGGCCCAGTCCATGCATGAGTGCCATCTGGATTCCGATAAAGTGGAACGTATGTCGGAAGTGTCAGAAGAGACGGAGAAGAACCTCATGGGCGAGGAACTCGACTATGAGGAAGATCAGGTGGAATACCATGATTCGGAGACCGAGGTCGCTCCCGCTCCTACTCCCGCAGCAACTCCTGCACCGTCCGAGGAACCTGTTCCTTCGACTTCTGCCACCCCGGACCCTCTTCCATCGGCCACTCAGGAGGTCTTCAAGATGTTTGAAGCCCTCATGGAGAGAAAACTACGAGAAACCCAGGAGCAAATCCGGACTACTCTGGTTAATCTTAAACAACCGAAACGGATTTCGGTTAAGGACCTCCCCACTTGATCGGAAGCTAACCCATGGAGATATGCCGAGCATATGCCAATCACGACTGGAAATATTTACATCGGTGAAAGGGTTGGCTCTATCTTGTTGGAAGAGCTGGAATTCTTCCCGAATTTCGAGGCTTATCCGGACTGTTATGTCCGGCTCAGGTCCGAACCAACCTCAAAGGAAGAGACCGAACCGAAGGAGGTTATCGTGTTCGATCTCGCGAAGGCCCAGGCTATGTTAGCCCAGGCGGTGAAGAGTAGGGGTTTCACCAACTCCAAGATGCCGGCGCTTAGCAAGAAGCATCCAACCTTCGTTGCGCCGAATGCTGCGACTTTCCCCTTCATCGAAAAGGCCTTCACAGCGGTCTTAAAGGCAGTGGAGGAAGGTAAACCTTGCCCTGCACTGGAGGAGTGTAGACCCTTCTCCCTTACTGTTCCTCCCGATGATAGGCACTGGAAAGACGTCCAGTCAACCTTCACGGTAGGGAAATTAGAGCCTGACGTAGCCGGTCGTCAATTTAATGAGGACCTCCCAAGGCTAAATGATCACCTCCTTCGTAGGGAACAGGATACGAAGGAGAGGCTTGCCGCGTCGCTGTCCCACCAGGTACAGCTAGAACTTATGGCCGGGGATACTAGAGTCCCGGACTTTTATATGGTCCTAGCCAAATCGCACTTGGCAACGGTGATGAAGGACCTATATAGCTTCACTAGGGCTCGCAGAGCCTGTCGTGAATTCGTGTTCGCCAACGCAACGGTGAAACACATACCCCGGAGGCTGATTTCCTCCAATATCTGGGGTAGGTACCTCTTTCCTTCCTCCCTGGTGAAAGTGATTGCAGACAAGGCCGCCACGGAGAATAGGAACCGTGTCCACAAGTGGGGCTTGTCAACGAAGAGGAAATCCTCTCAGGACGATGGCCCTCAACCTAAGAGGAAACCTCAAAAACCAAAACCCCAGCAACATCAACAGAGACGGCAGTTTCCGGGTACCGCTACTCCCCAAGTGGCCACACAGCCACAGCAGACCTTTCAGTTGGTCCCCCAACCAGTGGTGTCGCAGTCACCGGTCTTTACCCCTGCATATGAGCAACACGCTACTGCCTTTCGTCCCAGAGATAGGGGCTCAAGCAGAGGTTCCGGCAGAGATTCGTCTCGCCGTCCCTCCAGAGGCAGAGGAGGAAGGGGAGCTAGCGGCCGAGGTGGCAAACCCTCGGGACAACAGAAGCAATGAAGTGCTTCCGGTGGGAGGAAGACTCCGCCAATTCCAGGATCGTTGGACCTTCGATCCCTGGGCACACAGCATCGTCAAGAAGGGACTAGGCTGGAGCTGGACTCAACCACCCCCAGCCTTCAAGCAATTCTTCCAACAGTCAACCCCCCTCCTGGAAGAATATGTCCTAGAACTTTTGAACAAGAAGGTGATCAGGAGGGTAAAGACAACCTGGTTCCATGGGAGACTATTTTGCGTTCCCAAGAAGGACTCCGACAAACTCAGAGTCATTCTAGACTTATCCCCTCTCAACAAGATCATTGCGAACAACAAGTTCAAGATGCTGACTCTGCAACAAATAAGGACCCTTCTGCCTCAAGGGGCCTACACGGTCTCCATAGACCTGGCGGATGCTTACTGGCACATTCCAATGAATCATTACGCTTCCTCCTACCTAGGATTTCGACTCCAAAGGAAAAGTTACGCCTTCAGGGCCCTGCCCTTCGGCCTCAACGTGGCTCCACGGATCTTCACCAAGCTGGCAGACGCCATCGTCCAACAACTCCGTCTTCAGGGCGTCCAAGTGATGGCCTCCCTAGACGACTGGCTAGTCTGGGCGACATTGCCCGAAGATTGTGTAATAGCCTGCAACAAAGTCACCCAGTTCCTAGAGCATCTGGGATTTAAGATAAACACCGAGAAATCTCGCCTCTCTCCAGCTCAGAAGTTCCAATGGTTAGGAATCCATTAGGATCTTCAGTCACACTGCCTTTCCATTCCACAGAAGAAAAGGAAGGAAATAGCAGGGTCTGTCAGAAGACTTCTAAAATCCAAACGGATCTCAAGACGACAGCAGGAACAAGTTCTCGGCACTCTACAGTTCGCCTCTGTGACAAACCCAGTGCTTCGCGCACAGCTAAAGGATGCCGCGGGGTCTGGAGACGTTTCGCATCCATCGCTCGAAGAGACCTCAAGAGACGGCTTCCAAACAGACTTCGCTCACTATTAAAGCCGTGGTCGGAAGCAAAGGCCCTGAAAAGGTCCATTCCTCTTCAACACCCGCCTCCATCGATCAACATCCACACGGACGCTTCACTGGAGGGTTGGGGAGGTCACTCCCACCAACGACAGGTTCAAGGAACATGGTCTCCCCTATTCAAGACGTTTCACATCAATATCTTGGAGGCCATGGTGGTTCTTCTCACCCAGAAGAAACTCTCCCCGCCTCCCTCGATCCACATCCGTCTGACTCTGGACAACTCAATGGTAGTCAGATGTCTCAATCGTCAGGGCTCGAGATCGCCCCAGATAAATCAGGTACTTCTTCCGATCTTTCGTTTGGCAGAAAAGAAGAAATGGCACCTGTCTGCAGTTCACCTACAAGGATTCCGCAACGTGACGGCGGACGCTCTATCACGGACAAGCCCAATAGAGTCGGAATGGTCTCTAGACGCATGGTCATTCTCCTTCATCTCTCACCAAGTTCCGGAACTTCAGATCGATCTCTTCGCAACGAGCGACAACAATCAACTTCCTCGATATGTGGCCCCGTACGAGGACCCCAAGGCAAAAGCAGTGGATGCCATGTCACTGGATTGGAACAGATCGTCCAGGATATACCTGTTCCCTCCCCCCAACCTTCTGCTGAAAGTCCTCTCCAACTGAGAACCTTCAAAGGGACAGTGGCCCTAGTGGCTCCCAAGTGGCCCCGGAGCAATTGGTACCCTCTGGTCCTGGAGCTGCAGCCCACGCTGATCCCCCTACCGGGCCCAGTTCTCTCTCAACAAGTACAGAAGTCGACTGTCTTCGCTTCATCACTGAAAGTCAGGGACCTTCATCTCATGATTTTCTCTCCTTAGCCGCAAAGAAAAGGTTTGGAATCTCGAAGAAAAGTCTAGACTTCCTCGAGGAATACAAGACTGAATCCACACAATCGCAATACGAAATCTTCCTTGAGAAAATGGGTCTCGTTTGTCAAGGCAAAAAATCCTTCGGAAATCACCATTGATTTTTGCATGTCCTTCTTCATTCACCTTCATGGACAAGGCTTAGCAGCCAACACGATTTCCACCCGCAAATCGGCTTTGACTAGACCACTCCTGTACGCCTTCCAGATTGATCTGTCCAGCGATATCTTCAATAATTTACCAAAGGCATACGCTAGACTACGCCCAGCACCTCCTCCAAAACCTATCTCCTGGTCCCTGGAAAAGGTGCTCCATTTTGCCTCTAACCTGGACAACGATTCGTGCCCTCTAAAAGACTTGACTCAAAAAGTTATCTTCCTTTTTGCTCTCGCCTCGGGAGCCCGAGTCAGTGAAATAGTGGCATTATCAAGAGAAGAGGGTCATATCCTGTTTGCAGATACAGGAGAGCTTACCCTCTTCCCTGATCCGACGTTTCTCGCTAAGAATGAACTACCCACCAAGAGATGGGGCCCTTGGAGAATCTGCCCCCTGAAGGAAGATGTCTCTCTATGCCCAGTGGAGAGTCTTAAGGTCTAACTTCGAAGAACTTCAGACTTCGGTGGAGGACAACTCTTCAAAGGAGAAACATCAGGTAGTGACTGGTCACTGAAACAACTAAGAGCGAAAATCACCTCCTTCATTCGCAGAGCGGATCCTGACAGTACACCCGCAGGTCATGATCCTAGAAAAGTCGAGTCTTCTCTGAACTTCTTCCAGAGCATGGATTTCGAAAGCCTCAAGAGCTTCACAGGTTGGAAATCGTCGCGCGTTTTCTTCAAGCACTACGCGAAGCAAGTGCATGAAGTTAAACATTTCGTGGTAGCCGCAGGTAGTGTTATGAAACCTGCCGTTTAACTCTGCATAGAACAGTGAGTTACTTGGGACTTTAACTCTACGGGTGCCTGTGTTGACCCTTGTGTGATACATAGTGATTTCATGGACACATAGTGTTTCTAATAGACTGTTCTTACCAAGGTGAAATGTCATAGACTTCACATGAGTGCCACATGCCCTAGGGCATGATCTGTTTTCTTTGAAAAAGACTGACGTTCCTCTGGAACTTGTGTTTCTAAAAGTGAAATTTCTTTTCAGATTCAAGATTGAAGTCTTTTATTTTCTATGTACATTATTCTTTATTATTGTAAATAAACTTTACATTTATTATTGCAATTGTTATCACAATAATCTGCAATTTATGAAATAAAATGTCTATTTTATTACATGTGCGTCTCTCTCCGCTCCTATTGTTTATTATGAAATATATGATTGTCATAGTTTCATTTACCCTTTCCTTCTGAAAGAGAAGAATAATATAGATATACCTGTATTATATACTCACTCAAGCTTTGGTAATATTCCTACCTGAATACTTACCTTCGTCCTGCCTTCGAGACCAGATTGATCTCTCCTCCAGGGAATGTAGTAAATGTTAATCACTTACCTATGCTTGATAATATTCCTACCCGAATATTAACCTTATGTCTTGTCTCCGAGTCCTGCACGAACTCTCCGCAGGGTGAGTAGCTCTTCAATGATCGCTTCGAGATATTAGTATGGTCCACCAGTACTTCTCTGCCAGGGGGGCAGGAAGCTGGTTCTTCTCCGAACCTCTAGTAAGGACATGTTACATACCTCTATTCGAAGCCCTTGGCACTTGCATAAAAAAGGGGAAAATTTCCACGATACATTAATTCTCTGGTACACTTCCATCAGGACGTCATGGTTTGAGCCCAAAAAACGGATTTTGAGCGAAGCGAAAAATCTATTTTTGGGTGAGATAGCCATGACGTCCTGATGGACCCTCCCGTCTATTCTAGTCCAGCCATTCAGGCCCCGCCCTGTCCTGCTGTATCATGGAGATTAGCAAGAAGCTGGCCTCAGGATGAGGACGGACGGGACGTCATTTAGCAATGGCGCCCGTTTGTTTACGTTTCGAGTACCAAAAGCAGCCACGGATGAGTGTAACTCTGGAACGGCTCCCCAGTTATTCTCCACCTTTCCATATCGAAGTGTTAACTCTATATGGGGTGCAGATAGCTATGTGGCGTGTTAATACATGCGTCCCCTGTTGATATACGATATCCTAGAGGGAAACCTTTAGGGTACTCGCACCAGAAGTTAGAATTCTGTGATAACCTTTAGTTTAATTCTCTGGGAATATCCCTGTAGTTAAATATACCCTAGGAAGCTACTGAAGGAACCTTCCATCAGGACGTCATGGCTATCTCACCCAAAAATAGATTTTTCGCTTCGCTCAAAAACCGTTATATATACATATATATATATATATATATATATATATATATATATATATATATATATATATATATATATATATATATACAATGACATTTTTTTCAAGGACACCAAAAACTTATTAAATAAGGTCAATAAAGAAAGGCTTTGGCGACTAGTGAAAACTCGGTAAAATCTGCGAAAATCATAAAAAATCAACTTAAAATAAATATTTATTTAAACAAGCCTTTTTTAAATTTGAAATTCTTCGGTGGAGCCCAGGACGTCATAGAGAAAACTAATAGGCCCATAGCTTTACCTCATGGACACCCATTGACCAGTATGGCATGTGGATTCATTAGAGAGTAATGGGTATTATGAGGAGGCCATCCCATTAATGCTCCCACACTGGATTTTGACCATTAATTAATGCCTGGGATGAGAAGGAGGCTTGGCCCAAAAGAATAGGCCTTATCTCCAAACAAAAATCTTTTTTTATAGAAAAAGTTATGAAATTTTAATTTTAATTGTTTTCTGATGCTTGCTCTCTCTCTCTCTCTCTCTCTCTCTCTCTCTCTCTCTCTCTCTCTCTCTCTCTCTCTCTCTCTCTCTCTCGAGAACAGATAAAAGAAATATTTCATACCATTTCTTTATAAATAAAAATTCTAAACATCACAGGTGATCACCTCATTCTCGATGTCCTTCTAAAATAGTAATAAAAGACCAAGAGATTAAATTATTCGTCGCAAAACTCTACAAAGTAGTACACGATAATTCTGAATATTTCAACGTTACACAATTTTGGAAGGTAAGTAATTTTTTTTTCTTTCTTTTACTTTTAATACCGATAGATATTAATTATTCCGTTAAGAGAGAAATTAGAAAAAAGATAATCACTACTTTGATATTAATCATATGCAACGTGTATGTAATCAACCCATTTTGAAGAAGACAACTTTCACCAACAGATGAAAGAGAACAGACATGCCTGAAGACATTTCTTTTTTCGACTTTGATTGAGAAATTTCAAATTTCCTGAGGTATACTGTAAGTACGAAGCTTTCTTGTTGGGTGTAACACTAAACGTGTAAGTCTTTCAAAAGTCTTTGTGTTTCAATTCTTTAATAGCCTTAATTATGTGTACATCTGATGTTTGTGTACGTTAATTGAAACATATGTTTTATTCCCCTTCATGTTTGTTCAGATGTTAAAAAGAATATCTCCGACTCCCTGTCAATATACCCTGCTTTTTATTTGCTTATTTGTTGGGTTAGGTGTTTGAGATCTCTCTCTCTCTCTCTCTCTCTCTCTCTCTCTCTCTCTCTCTCTCTCTCTCTCTCTCTCTCTCTCTCTCTCTCTCTCTCTCTCTATATATATATATATACATATAAATATATACATATATATATACATATATATACATACATACATATACATACATACATATATATATATATATATATATATATATATACATATATATATATATATATATATATATATATATATATATATATATATATATATATATATATATATATATATATACATATATACATATATATATACTATATATATATATATATATATATATATATATATATATATATATATATATATATATATGTGTGTGTGTGTATATGTATATATAAGTATATATATATATATATATATATATATATATATATATATATATATATATATATATATATATATATATATATATATATATATATATATATATATAAATTACATATATTCACATATATACAATATACATTAATATGACTAGCGGATTACGTAAATTCCCGAGCTCCAAAACTCACCTGTTTTATTTCACATAAATCTGCTACACACGAGAAAATACCTCAAGCTCTGAGAATGATACGCAACTCCCAGATGGTAGGTAATATATATATGAACACTGAATATCCAAAGGTCTCTTTACGTTACACTCAAAATAAAAGTGGGCGATTCCTTTATGTGAACTATTCTAATACCAACTTCTTATTTCGGATCTTAGTCATTGAGAGCGAGCAAGGTACTGTATCAAGTACTGATGAATGAAATAATACACACTTTACAAAAATAAATATATTTTATAAAAAAGTTAACAATTCCCAATTACCACCAAAATCAAATTACTCGAAATATTGAATCTGAACTAAACCTTAGACTCAGGCCAAAAAAAAAAAAAGTATATTCTATAAAAATTATACAATCACTTGTTTCACTGGAAATTAATTTATGAAAATATTTAATTATGAAAATTATTGAATAAATGATACTTTAATACTTATCGAAAATAAATCAGAATTGCACTTACATATACTTAACTGATACTCTGTCCTTTGGCTCACGCAAGATTACCGAACGGATAAGCAAAAATAAATACACTTCACTGTCCAAATCACACAGGGCCTGTTACAACAATATAAATTACATATAATACTCTCTTCCCTTTACAAAAATTATCAATGTTTCACAAACACTGTACACTTTTGAGAGATAATATTATTCACTTATGAGAGGAGACCTTAGCTGAAGAGGTGCTTGAGAGAGGGTTGGCGGAGCGATGGCTTTCATAACCAGGCTGGAATTCTCTGTCTGTCATGCCTTGCTAGGCCCCTTATATATGCATCCTAATTCATTCTAAAACCTTCAAGCAAATTCAAGCAATGCATTACATATGGTATGGAGGCATGGGGGCAGTGCTTACGGCTCCAAAGTTGCCAACTTGGCAATTTAAAGAAGGGTACTACTAACACATGGCGAAGGCTGCCTCTGAGCTAACTCCACCCACCACCTCTCGTAACATTTCAAAAAAGAGAAAACTTTAGCCTAGATTCTTCATGCATTTTCTATCCACGTGGAAAAATTTAATTAGCCCCTTGTGCTACCGCGTGAGTGTCATACAGCATACTTAAACAAGTATCATAAGACTTCGTAACAAAGCTACGTGAAATGAAAATTGAAAAAATTTAAATTTACACATACGGAATTTAATGAAAATACAATTAAAGGAGTGACGACAGTCTTATGTAATTTACATAC
>NC_090727.1:185232710-185237710 GCF_036898095.1 Palaemon carinicauda
TATGCATTCCTGGGGGCTAAATATATGGACTTATTTATTCTAGATTCTTATAGGTCAGGGAGCAGTAATTACAGTGCCAAAATTTCCAAATAATCAAGTAACAGACTAGTTCTAATGCACATGGTGACGCAACTCTGTCTCAACTATCTCCACCCACCTACTCCTCGAAACATTAAAAAAAAAGAATAAATCTATTTCAAGAATTTTCTTGCACATTCTAACTACATGGAAATATAAATACTGCGTAATCTCTAGTATTTATGCCTCGTGTGGTTCGTACAGCATACCTAAGCGAGTTTGCATAAGACTTCGTAACAAAATATATGAAATAAATAGTTAATTCCTACAAATAACGTGAATTTACATATACTGAATAGAAGGAAAAATACAATTCATAAATGACAAAAACCTTACGTAATGTGCATACATTACTTAAACCTACACGAGAGGAACTCGCCTCATGAGCTGGCTATCCATCTCTTAAATATACAAATGAAATACATGAATAAAAAAGAAAATATTTACTTTATACTATACCAGCTCCATAAGAATATATATATATATATATATATATATATATATATATATATATATATATATATGTATGTATATGTATATGTATATATATATATATATATATATATATATATATATATATATATATATATATATATAAATATATATATATATATATATATATATATATATATATATATATATATATATATATATATGTATATGTATATGTATATGTATGTATATATTTATATATATATATATATATATATATATATATATATATATATATATATATATATAATATTCATCATCATCATCAGTCATTACTAGTCCACTGCAGAACAAAGGCCTCAAACATATCCTTTCACTTGGGTCTGTTTATGGTCTTTTTGTGCCAGTCAATGCCTGCAAGCTTCCTTAGTTCATCAATCCATTGTCTTGTCTTCCTTTCCCTGCTTCTTTTACAATTTCTAGGAAGCCATTCTGTTATAATTAATGTCTATCTACTGTGTGTCATTCTTATTGTATGTCCTGCCTATGACCATTTCTTTTCCTTACATGTTGAAATATCCCATCTTTAGTTTGCCCTCTTATCCTTTTCTTCATGTTAGTGTTACTCCCATCATTATTCTTTCCATCATGCCTATGATTTCCAGTTACAAAGTCAACAAATAGTCGAGTTTCATCTGAAATAGATCTCCAGTTATAAACTATGTCGTTTGGCTTACTGTATTAAATAATATAATATTGTTTTATTAGAGTATTTCTTTATCTTATCTTTGTTATTTTCAGGTGGGTTCGAATGTTTGGAAGTTGAGGACGTCCTGTAATGCTTTTTCATTTTTCTTTCTTTAATAAATACTGATATTATCGCAACGCTTCTCAAAAGTATACATAAATGTTTCTATAGATTTCCTCGTCATTCTTGTTGGCTGTCACTAATGTATATGCATATAAAAAAAAACAAGAAGAAATAAAGATAACAATATTCTTCCCTCGTATGATCATTATCACCTCCAGAATCACTCGGTCACAATCGGTCGCAAGTCGCGGAACGCCTTCTGTGGCGACCATAAAATACCGCCATAACCTTGCTGTAAAGGGACTTTACCGCCTAGTGTCGTCATCTATGTCCAGCGATAATAAGCAATTCCGTCTCTGCGACTTGTTCTCTCGTAAATCTGTCTCACAGTTTATTGAAGTTCTCACATCGTAAACTATCCCCCCTATTTTTTGTTGACATTTGCTTCTTTTCCGTGAGTAATCTTTGCTGGAGATTTCTGCGAGAGCCTCATTACTTTACCTTAATCTTATTGAATTCTGAGGGGCATGTCAATACTAAATGATATACTAACAATATTTGAGAGAGAGAGAGAGAGAGAGAGAGAGAGAGAGAGAGAGAGACTTCATTTAAATACACACGTACACACACACATACATATATATATATATATATATATATATATATATATATATATATATATATATATATATATATATACTACGAAAAATCTTATGAAATATGCATAATGAACTAATTGAACGACTGTACCACAGATTAATATCTAGAGCAGAAATAAGAAATTTAATAGACCGTAAGTTCCTGTCCAACAAATTAAGATGAGATTCAGCAGCTGATGACCAGACAGGAGAACAATACTCGAAACACGGAAGAATGAAAAAAAATAAAACACTTCTCCAGAATAGATTGATCACCTTAAAAGACTTTTTCAATGAGCCATTTTTTTGCGCAATTAAAGAAGAGTCAGACCTAATATGCTTCTCATAAGTAAATTTTCTGTCAAGAATCACACCCAAAATTCTAAGAGTCATATAGAGTTAAAGAAATATTATCAATGCTGAGATCCGGGTGTTGAGAAGCTACAGTCCTCAACCTACTTACAATCATACTTGGAGTTTTGTTAGGACTCAACTTCATGCCCCATGATTTTCACCATGCACATTCAGATCAACATTCAGGAGATGAAATTGATATAAAGAGAGTAGCAGCATCTGCATATGGCACGAGCTTGTTTTCTTGCCTAAGCCATGTTTCATGAAAGTATAGTATGAAAAGCGATGGGCCAAGAATACTTTCCTAAGGACTTCCAGATAACACATAATATACTTCCTATGATAGCCATCAACAACGCTTTGCAACCCACTACTTAAAAATTCAATAATGATGTTTACAAAGGACCCACCCACTCTCAACTGTTTCAGTTTAAAAACAAAGGCCTCATGAATAACGCACTCAAAAACAGAACTCAATTCCAGGCCAATCATACGAACAGTACTGGAGATAGTAAGAAAGGTATCACATACTTCTTAGGCTTTACAAAAGCCAAACTGCAAACTAGGGAACAGATAATTACCTTCGGCAAACATATTTAGACGTTTTGCCGAAAGACGTTAAAAAAGAACACAGCTGGACTTGAGCTTCCACAAATGCATTTAAATAATGAAGTAACACTAACAATTCTCCAACTAATGCTAAAATAACCTCTTGCTAATTTGCAGAAAAGAACTGATAACTTTGGAGCTAAGAAGTCGCCATTATTCACAAAGAACAAAGGAAAAATACCATACGAGTCTAAACCTCTGTAACACACGTGTTTCATACACACCCATACACGGTAAAGGTTTTGATTGTTATCTTATCACTTGCTCTTCCCTGCACTGTTAATAAACCAATCTGTATAAACTTGATGGCTCATGCCTAATTTTGTTTGAATTTTTGTGATGTTTTTACTCGCAAGTCCTAGTATCAAAGGTTGATGTCTCTTTAATAAAGTTTAGTTGCACTCATTTAGCATGACTTGCTCGAGAAGAAGCAGACTATGTTCAAGCAACGATCTCCAGGATACTTTCCAAAAAATATAAGATTTTCTTTGCTACTAGGGGGACACCTCAATAGCGTACGATTCCCTCACAACATACCTCCTAGAGCAGTAGTCACTATCGCCTTCCGCTCATATAGCCAAATTTTTTAGATCTCTCAACAACTGTTGGGGGACCAAAAGCCGTTGCTTGCCTTCAAAGAAATGACCAGCATTGCTCGCCTGCAACCAGCTGGTGACGGCTCTCCTCATGAAGTGAATTTACTTTGTGCCCTTTAGGTACAGCACCTACCCAAACCTGTACGCACTACCATCCCTGATATTGATATTTTGCCCATGAAGGACCAGATCACCAAAGTCAACACCCTTATGGACAGCCACTTCACCACCCTTAAGACTTCCATCTATGCCTCCACTCCTGACCAAAGCTGACGTGAATGTGGGGAGACACAGATGCCCACCAGTGTCGTACCGGAGTGACGACAAAGCCATCCACCACCCACATATACCACCACTCGCTTACGACCCAACCAAGGACCTTTCCAGCCACTTACTGATACCCATAGGCCACAGTTATTCTACAACCACTCCAAATTCAGGGCTACTGCGAAGAAAAGTGCAAATGCTTGTCAGTGGCCAAAACACGTGTAAGTAAGCCAGGAACGGGCGTGCGATTTTTGTTGCTTGTCGTTCTCTTCTGCCAAAGCTACTCTCCAGGACACGATGCAGTCTGTCTAAGTCTGCCGACGTCCGCCTGGTAGCTGCCAACGGATCTGCGATACCCACTCACGTTTATGAAACCCTCACAATATAGTTTGGAAGCACCAAATATAATTGGAAGTTTCTCGTTGCCGATGTTACATTGCCAATCCTTGATGGTGATTTCTTCTCCCATTTCCACCTCCTGGTTGATGTTGCTAACGGACGGTTAGTCAACCCACCCCCTCCGACCTCGTTCTATACATCAGTGCACCTCCTCTTGTCGTACCTAGAAGTTTTTCATCAAGAATTTTGTCAAACACCAAAGGTTCTCGCCAAAAACGGTAATCACCAAATCAAGACGAAAGGGGGCCCCGAGTATTCGCCAGATTCAGGTGTCTAGCATTGGATCTTTTAGCAAACAATAAACAAACCTTCGCTGAAATGAAAGAAAAGGGCCTTTGCCAAGAAGCATCAAGCCCATGGTCATCATCCTTAAACATTGTCCTGAAGCAAGATGGTTCTCAGCATCCGAGTGGGGATTACAGCAGCCTGAACATGCAAACAGAACCAAATCACTGCCAACCCAAAAACATTGATGACGTGCCTTCCTCCTTTCACAAAGCTAAGTTCGAATTAAGGGGTCCTCCGACACCAACTCTCTGAACTTAGACGTATCATTTAAAATATCTTCCATTTTCCTTACATAATCAGCTTTATCCAGTATTACAATCCCATGACCTTTATCCGGTTTACTTATGATTATAGTTGGGTCTTTACCTAGATCTCTCAAGATTTCAACATCCCTCTTAGAAAAAATGGGGGAAAAAACTTTGCGTGGTTTGAAATTATAGAAAGTTCTGTATGCAATGTCTTGTATGGCTTGTTTAAATGTGGAGAATAAAATTAACTACAGGTTTCCTTAAGTGGAAGAAGGATGGC
>NC_090727.1:185242710-185245210 GCF_036898095.1 Palaemon carinicauda
TCTTTTATACGTTCTCTGAAGGTTTTATCCAGCCTTCGTCACCGAAAAATAGGATGCTGTTAGACTTTTCAAATTAAGATATTGATTTTTTTTTTTTTTGTAACGCTAAATAACTAATTATCAATCTATTAATTTCTAAGCCTAAATGCTTCTATTCTTGTCCTTATGTAAACTTGAATTGTTTAACTGTTCATTACTTCTTTTGCAGCTTATTCATTTCCTTATTTTCTTTCCTCAATGGGCTATTTTTCCCTGTTGGAGCCCATGGGCTTGTAGCATCTTGCTTTTCCAAGTAATCCTTAATAGTGATATTGCCGACGATCACGAAGACAAGAAGAGCCAGGATGAACAAGATTATTCTTACACATTTCAGTAATTGTATATCTCCAAAAAATGAAATGTATGATTTCCCCAAGCTTTCCGATTGTTATTGTCGTTGAATATAAATAAAAATAACATAAAGATTAATCTGGTAAAGATTTTCAGTTATGTTACGTACTGTAGACAAATACAAGGTGGATTTTACAAAATTTTCAGTTGCAAGATCAACTATAAAAAGATTTATAAATAACTTGTTCATGATAT
Organism: Palaemon carinicauda; assembly: GCF_036898095.1. NCBI lineage: Eukaryota > Metazoa > Arthropoda > Malacostraca > Decapoda > Palaemonidae > Palaemon > Palaemon carinicauda. The sequence continues at coordinate 185,243,296 of NC_090727.1, forward strand.
TCAGTCGTTAGGTTACATGAAAAATTTCAAAAGATTGATAATAAACAATATTTCTTTCAAAACTCAACAAAATAAGTTCCACAAGTAAATGAACTGATTGTGAAGGAAAAAAAAAAAAAAAAAAAAAAAAAAACACGTCCACGATTTTCAATGGCTAACACGAACAAATTGAATAAACTGATCATAAAGAAAAATCACCCAAAACTCAAGCAAATAAATCAATAAAGTACATTCGGATAATTCACCCAATAATTCCTGGGTAACGTTACCCTTGTAGAGGATTATGGTGGCATATTGGAAACGTCCCTGCCTTGCATTTTACTGCACGGAAGATCGAGTCAGTTCGAGCTCAGTAACTTCTTGCAGTGTCTGTAACCTTACTATCCTTGTGAGCTAAGGATGGGGGGGGGGGGAGCCAATAGACTTTAGAGGAAAATAACTATTAATTCTCCTACATATAGGTCTACCTGTTGAGTCATTAGCACCCATTGACTTGGATGGAGAGGGGCCCTGATCATATGAAATATGTTCAATCTCTAGGGCATTGTCACTGTCCCTTGTCTCTGCCATTTATGAGTGACCTTTAAAGCCATGAAACAATGAAAAAATGTTTTTTAATAAAGGAATCGTAAGAACTTCGGAGCGCCATCACTTCATCCGTCCCGGATTCAGACGATGTCTCCCTGTCATTAATGACATTTTTCTTGGCCCAGAAGACCTGACACATTTCGTTAGTTAGGGTCTTGTTGGTGCTGCAAAGAATATGCCTCGGTAATCATATTTTTTTTGCTTTTTTACACAAAGGCTGTATTCCTACAACTGGGAATCTAGAGATACCGTGAATCTAAATCACCATGTAACTCGTTCTAAAATTTACAGTTTAAGATAAATTTCAGGTCATTCGGTTATAATAACAGGGCACAGGGTGTACGAATGTATGTACTTTTTTACTTTATGAATGTATATATACATAACCATTTATATGTATATATATATATATATATATATATATATATATTTATATATATATATATATATATATATATATATATATATATATATATATATATATATATACATATATATATATATATATATATATATATATATATATATATATATATATATATGTGTGTGTGTGTGTGTGTGTGTGAGTAAATATATATTTGACTGTTTATGTCCGTACGATTAATGAGAGAGAGAGAGAGAGAGAGAGAGAGAGAGAGAGAGAGAGAGAGAGAGAGAGAGAGAGAGAGAGTTCAAAGCCAATGTTTGTTGACAGAGGGGCTTTAGTTCCTACCAAACCCCCTCCCCCCACAAACCACCCGCCCCATAATTATCCCCCCCCCCCCTCTCACATTATACTCCCCAGAACAAATCCAAATATCTAATCGATTTTGATTTAGCCCAACCGATGCAATAACTGGGTCAGTTGCATCGTTGATATTGACAATGAGTCAACAGGCGCATTCAACATAAAACAACTCTTTACTGGAACGTTAAATTGGGAAATAATCATTTGAATGAAAATATGACGTTATTGGTTTAAAAAGGTTCCCTCTAAAGAACATTGAATGAAAATGCTGCAGTATTAACTTACAATATCCTACAAAGTAAATCTCCATAATTAGGTGATAGTTAAGTAGAGAAATGTCGGTTTTGGGAACAGTTAAAAAGAAATAGGAATAAGAAGAGCCATGATATTAATGACTGGTGTCTCCGTCGTCGGTTGACCTGTCTGATGGCCGTGGATGTCCATGATGACTCGCTAATAATTCATCATTACTTTGTGATTATTATCATTATTACTTGGTAAACTACAACCCTAGTTATAAAAGTGGGATGCTATAAACCCAAGGGCTCCAACAAGGAAAACAGCCCAGTGAGTTAAGGAAATAAGGAAACAGGTAGAATA
>NC_090727.1:185250210-185255210 GCF_036898095.1 Palaemon carinicauda
CCGCGAAGTAGCGAGGGTTCACTGTATAACATATCATCAACTGTTACCGTAGATGAGCAACTGGTTCCTTTAAGAGGAACGTGTCCATTTAGGCAGTACATTCCATCAAAACCTGATAGATATCGGATAAAGATTTGGGCAGTATGTGATGCAGAAAATAGTTATCTTTGGAATGCTGAAGTTTACACTGGGCATAAAGATGAATCTGCAGAATGTGAGCAAGGTAAACGTATTGTTCTGCAACTTACAGAAGGGCTTAAAGGTAGAAATGTAACTTGTGACAACTTTTTCTGTAGCTTAGATTTAGCTAAGGAACTGAAAAAGGGCAAGCAAACAATTGTTGGAACTATCAGAAAAAAAATTGCAAAGAACTCCCAGTAGAATTCTGTAACCCTAAAGAAAGGACCAGATATACTACCCTTGAAGGTTACCATGAAGGAAATATAATTATTTCATATAGTCCCAGAAAAGGAAAACCTGTAGTATTGTTGAATAACATGCATGATAGTGTCACTTGTAGTGATAAAGAAGAAAAGAAACCTGACATAATTGAATTTTACAATTCAACTAAATGAGGAGTTGATAATTTAGACAAACTTGTTGCAACTTATAGGTCAAAGTGTCAGACAAAGAATGGCCTATGGCCTTGTTTGATAACATAATGGACATGTCTGCCTACAATGCTTTTGTCCTTTGGAATCTAGTGCAACCTAACTGGAGAGCAAAAGATACCTTCAAGAGAAGAATTTTCCTTTATGAACTTGGATTGGCCTTAGTCCAACCTGTAATGTCTTCAAGGGTATCGTTGCCTAGGACGCCAAATGCCCGACGAGTTGCTGAAGCTGCAAGACCATCTATAGAATATAATAATTCTCAATCTGAAGAAAGAGCTGCAAAGAGACAGCGTTGTCATATGTGTAAAAATGAAAACAAAGTACTGTAACCACAATATGTTCTGTCTGTCGAAAAACTACATGTAAGCGGCATGCTGTTGTAATGTTCAAGTGCAAGAAATGCATCTAATTCCTAATCTTAAATGAGCTAGGGTGGTTGGGAGGATTAGGTGTGGGGTCTAAATGACAGTCACTTCCACGTAGTAGACCCTGGGCATACAAGGTAATCAATTATGTACTTTGTATGTCGGAAAACTTTCAGAATTTGTGAGAAGAGTCATTTTGACCCGGAACAGATTAAATATTACAAAACGGGTGAATTACTAAAATTGTAAGCTCTCTATAAACACTGGCCAATCTAAATCTTAGAAAAGTTATGCAAAAAGAGGGTATTGTTATATATGCAAAATTTTAGCAAAGTAACAGCAATCTTCCCAAAAATTAGATGTAAATCCATGGTGTCACAATATTCAACTGTAATAATTTCAACTGAAACCTATTTTTCAATAAAGTAATTGGCTGGTAGAGGTAGATTTGGACCTAAGTGATAACAACATTCTTGCAATGTATCCTGGACATGCAAAATAATTTTAAAAAGTACTTTGTATGCTAAGGAACTGTCATAATTCATAAAAACGGGTCATTTTGACCCGAAACAGATTAGATGTTGCCAAAATTTTAACAGACCACAAGGGTTAAAGTAATCCATATGTTGCTTTACGTAAGTCTTTTGTCTAAGTGGTCAGTTGCAAATTGTTCTCCCCGATCTGATTTTCGTAGTGCAAAAGAATTACCAATTGATTCTTAATGTAAATTTAACCTAAACGAATCTTGTGACTGTCGACAAATAACAAAATTTTGGGAAAGATCCGTGTGTGAAATGGCCTACAAGGAGGGAGTGGGCGCGGACTGTCAGAATCCTTAATTTTGTCGGATGTTTGTGATTTCCTCCACCCCAGTATTATTATTATTATTATTATTATTACTATTATTATTATTACCTAAAAAAGAGCCTGGTAAGGGAAGGAAATAAGGATATGAATAAACTACAATAGAAGAAATTATTATTAAGATAAAATATTTCAAAAACAGTCACATCATTAAAACAGATTTTTGATTTATAAACTATAAAAAGAAAATTATGTCAACCTGTTCAACACATAATCATTTGCTGCAAGTTTGAGCTGTTGAAGTTCTACTAATTCAAGTATCCAACTAGAAAGGTAATTCCACAACTTGGTCACAGCTGGAATAAAACTTCTACAATACTGTGTAGTATTGAGAATCCCTATTAGAATTAACTTCATATCTAGCATGACGAACTGGTTGGTACTGTCCGAAGATCTGAATGTAAAGGATAGTCAAAATTATAAAAAATCTTATGTAACATGCATAACGAACTAATTGTACGACTGTGCAACAGATTAATATCTAGATTAGAAAAAATGATAGGATGTAAGTTCCTATAATACAAATTAAGATAAGATTAAGCAGCTGAAGACCAGACGGGAGAACAATCGAAACAAGATAGAATGAAACAATTAAAAAACTTCTTCAGTATAAATTGATCACTCAAAATCTTACAAAAACTTCCTCAATAAGCCATTTTTTGTGCTATGGAAGGAAAGCTAGACCTAATGTGCTACTCAAGAGTAAATTTGCTGCCAAGGATCAAACCAAAAATTTTAAAACTAATTGAACGACGGTGCCAGAGATTAGTATTTCGATCAGGAATAAGAAAGTGAATCGACCGTAAGTTCCTGCTCAACAAATTAAGATGATATTAAGTGGACGTGACAATCTAATTGTCTCCTCGCTCTTCCTTACGTCTAACAAAAAATATATCAAAATACGCTATTAAAGTTCACAGCCGCCATCAACCTAACTATGTCAATTGTAATTGCAAATTAAACAACATTAACCTTTGGTAATCCTTTGTATGATGTTGACCCTGTCTATTTTGTCAGTGTCATTGCGTTATCAGTATAATGCAGTCGGGGATATCATCATGATTACTTTATAATAGCTGGAGAAGAATTTCATTCGGAGTTTATTATCTGAGCTATTGGTCAACATTGTGACCTTGAGTCAGGTTTCACCAACAATTCGGTTTATAGTGAGATTAGGATTTTAAATTAATTTTATTGAAATAGATCAATTTGAAATTAAAACATCAACAAAAATGTAGAAGTTTTTACGTGGTCATTTAATTTGGCCTATAATGAATATGATACTACTTCAAAAAGATGTTGCAGTAAAAGTGAATAAGTTCAAATTCTCAACATTAGATCGTAAAATCCTGAATTAAATCTAATTGTAATCTCTCGAGACAGTGTATATAAAAAAACACATATTATCGAGGAAAAGCAAAGGCCTACGAGGCAGTCAACATATTATTTTGTAAAGTGTACTAGGGAAGAACTAAGATCATTAACATTTTCCCGATAAGGAAAAGCAGACAGTTTGTAAAAATCAACCGAGTAATTCCCTATGATGAAACATCTTTGAGTAGACTTCCCATCCCAGCCCGTTTTCAATATTAGTCGAATAATAATTGAAAATAGGGACCATACGCATATTTATCAACGGTGAAGCATTACTCATACGGAAGACCTTCATACCAGCATCAACTCTCAGATAAAATGACAGCATATTTGAAAAGTAGTAAAAAGATACCTTGATAAAAAGGCATTGATATTCACATGAGATATGTGTGGACGAGTACGCACTATTAAAATTCCTTTTGAAATCTATAACAATCATATTCATTCTAACAGAACATTCCTTAAAAACTCAATGATTGTACATTATACAGCAAAACTGGTGATACTTTTTTTTTATTTTTGCTTCGGACAAGGTTCTTAAATTAAGTTGCCACTTAGTATTAAATCTTATATTTAACTTTGTAAACATGTGTATGTCACTTGTTATGGATAATCTTATCATTGAACAATGTCATACTAAAATAATTCTTTAGAAAAAAAATCAAATATGTTACAGTAACACGAATCCTTTTGTCAACGTGACTCCGCGAGAGTCAGTGAGACTAGTCTTTGAGCTTTCAGTCTGGATAGAAGTATTCAAACTGGGAAAGAGGGCGTCTACTGTATAGAGTCCTTTCAATGACGTCACTGAGAATCGCCGGCGGCCATGCTGGAGGACATACAAAGCGAAAACATAGCGGCTGCTACAGCGAATATGACAATGAGAGCTACTTTGTCAAACAATTGTCGGGTGATGATAAGCGTTTTTACAAGCAGAAACTCGATCTAATTGATGGCCTAGATCCATACAAGATGCAGAATTCATTCAACTTATGGCCCATGCAATTCAGATGCTTTTTAAACTTACAAAGGCAGAACATGAGTGGGCATACATTTCCATTGAATAATCTGCTTCCAGAATTTGTTGCTTTTCCCTTTAATGCTTTTTGGTCCAAAATTAGATAAACACTGGGCCAATGAAGAGAGTGTTTATAATTATAAAGCTAATATTGATCATTTAGCCTAACCTTGTGTATTATAATTTTTGATTGTCAAAATGTATGTAAAAGTTTTGCATTATAATGTCAAATCTTTATCAGTTCATGCCTAACCATTGTGTTTTTGCTTGGTTACAAATGCTATAATTTCTTATATACATATAAACATATGATGGACAAACTATTGTAATGCTCTTGGATGATCGTTTTGCCTCTTTGCAATTAAATGAGCAAGTTTAATTATTTTTTCGATGTTTCATATATAAGCTGAAGACCCCTTCGGGTTAAACCAGCTTTCAGATATTATTATTATTATTATTATTATTATTATTATTTATAATCAATGTTTATTCATCACATAGGCCTGTATGTCTGCTCAATTTAATACACAAATCAAAATAAATATAAATATACACTTAATTATATATAGGCATGAGCACCTTGACGAAATAGAGACCTAGGTAAGTAGCCTTTGTTAATATAGCCAATATGGGCGCTTTTAATTTTTGTTTTGAAAATCTGAGATGCCCCTTTTGATGTTTAAAAATTGAGATGGCCCCTCCCCCACACACACTACACACTGAACTGACGATGATACTTGTGAAGTCACCCATGCGATCGGATAT
>NC_090727.1:185262149-185264649 GCF_036898095.1 Palaemon carinicauda
ATACATTGAACAGAATTAGATTGGGATAGTCATTGACGTCTAAAAGGTCGATCATAAAATTCCATTTCAAAACCGTTAATGTGGTTGTTGGATTGGGTAACAATAGGTCAGAAAGGGACGAATCAGAGTTTATTAAAAGAGAATGGGTGACACTGGTATCAGAAAAACTAAGAAATAATTCCTTTGACGGTGACCAAGAATGGAAATGGTAAGCAAAAGCTGGTTTTTTATTACAAACTTTTTAAGGATTTAATCAGTCTACAGTCTGCTTATCGCTTAGAAATCTATTAAAACGTTGCCAATATCTTTCTCATTGGGGAAAAATGTAAAAGGTTTTTATAATGGATTATCTTTAGATATTTTTGAAAGCGGCGGTACATCTTTACTAAAGTTCTCAAGTCTGTTAGATATTGGAGATCTAAGGAAGTGAAGATTGAAGTATTTTTAGATGATGGCATAGCTGCGGATGGTTGTTTTGAAGGGGCATCGGATGCTAGTTATTTACTTTTAAAAGCTTCAAGATTTGGATTTATTTACAAGAAAGTATAATTGGTTTTCAGACTCTTAAATTGTATTTGGAAAGGTTTACAGAGGACGAATACTGAAGGCAAATTTTGTAACTACAGTATTAGGATAAACTATGTCGTTAAAGATCTTGTTTAGATGCCAAACCTTCTGAATTAACAAAAACGTTATTTTAACGAATATCTTTTGGAGAGAATTGTCTGTTACATAATTTCCACGAAATTTGTCGTGAGAAGTATTGTTAAAATGTAAACGATAAAGTATTTCTGTATTTTTACATATTGAGCAAAGCTAGTTGAGAACTTAATGAAGAAATATCAGATGCTCTGGTTGAGATCACGTTTTGACGCAGAAATTCATTCTTTTTATTTTGGTCGTTACTTTAACAATATACTTTCACCAGACTTATTTAACCTATTACTTCATTGTGACGCCTAAGTTGTAGGCAGTTTATCACTATATTGTGACGCCGATAATGTAGGTAGTTTATCACTATATTGTGACGCCTATAATGTAGGCAGTTTACACTATATTGTGACGCCTAAGGTGTAGGCAGTTTATCACTATATTGTGACGCCTAAGATGTAGGCAGTTTATCACTATATTGTGACGCCTCAGATGTACTGTAGCAGCTTAGCACTATATTGTGACGCCTCAGATGTAGGCAGTTTAGCACTATTGTGACGCCTCAGATGTAGGCAGTTTAGCACTATTGTGACGCCTCAGATGTAGGCAGTTTAGCACTATATTGTGACGCCTCAGATGTAGGCAGTTTATCACTCTATTGTGACGCCTAAGATGTAGGCAGTTAATTACTATATTGTGACGCATCAGATGTAGGCAATTTATCACATTGCGAAGCCTCGGATGTAGGCAATCTTATAAATATATTGCAACGCCTCATAGGAAATTTACCGCTATATTGCGACGCTTCAGACATAGGAAATTTACCGCTATATTGTGACTCCTCAGATTTAATAGTTTTATTGTGACGCCTCTGGTGTTGGGAAATTTATATGTTGTGACACCTCAGTAGTAGGTTTGGAGTAATTCTGAAGTTTTTAGCGATGAATACAGCGCATTTTTTTTATCATGAAAAGAGTGGTTGGAAACTGGACAGCAAATGAATTTTTTAAAATTAAACATGAAGGAGCAGGAGGCAGTCGACAGAATTATGTAAAGTACTTTGGCTATATTTGAACGTTGTTTCAGATAAAAGATTTTCGATTTTAATGCAAGTAGGTAGCAAAAAGCCAGATTTGGAAATCATACAAAACAAAGAATTTAAACTTGTACTGAATACACTGTTCAGGTCATCAATGTATGTAAGCCCAGAAAGAGTACAAAAGAGTGGATATTTTGAAGTGTTGTCAACTAACATGGATGAATGGTCAATTCTTGCTTACATTTTTCAGAGTTATGGACTTGTGAGAGTTATTCATTCTTTAGACTGTTTTGCTACTTTTAAAATATGTTGAGGTTTTTAATCTCTAATATTGGTGTCCCGGTACAGAGGGAACTGATGCTTTAACTTGAGGTTTGGTGCTTTATACCAAAAGTTATTAATAAAAGGGAGGTAAAAATTCTTAAGTAGAATATTCCAGAGTGAAAGTCCTCTCCATCTTGACTGTTGATATTAACGAGGGAAGCTTTATTGTTAAATTTTGAGTGTTTACGTAACAAAAGGTTATTACACACGGCAAAGAGGGAAATTTTTCGCTGAAATTTAACTTTGATATAGAAGGTAAAGGTTTTTGAAATTATAAGTATATATGTACAATGTTTTATTTTTGGAATCTGCTTTCCAGGATCGTGAATACAATGAAATGCCAGCAGTCGTCTTTAACGGTGGCATCTAATTTGGACAGGAAATTGGGGGACCTCGGTTGTCATGAGCATATTCTACCATCGATGAATGACAGCACCGACAAGGCCTACCAACTTGTCTTTCAACAAAGAGAAGCTTACAATAATG
>NC_090727.1:185269649-185277149 GCF_036898095.1 Palaemon carinicauda
GAGTGTGTGTGTTACTTTATGTACATAAGTCATATGAAAATATATATATATATATATATATATATATATATATATATATATATATATATATATATATATATATATATATATATATAACGGATTTTGAGCGAAGCGGAAAATCTATTTTTGGGTGAGATGGCCATGTCGTCCTGATGGAAGTTCCTATAGGGTAGCTTCCTAGGGTATATTACAACTACGGCGATATTCCCAGAGAATTTACCTTAAGGTACCAGAATTCTAACTCCTGGAGCGAATATCCCTCCTGAAAGGGATATCGCGACATATCAGAGGACATATTCTTGACACGCCACATGGCAATCTGCATCCCGAACAGAGATTCCATCTCGCAGGGGGCGATTGGCAAGAAACGAATTCGGGAAAGAAAAAGGGGAGCCGCTCCCAAGGCTCCCTATCTTCCGATTCGTATGTGTGCCTGGCGCCAATCCTGGCGCCATCTGTATTCCTTGTAGCGTACACGAGGTGCTACAGATACTGTATGTAGGGAGGGGTCCTACGGCTCTTTCTTAGAAAGGCAAGGGCGGGTCCATCAGGACGACATGGCTATCTCACCCAAAAATAGATTTTTCGCTTCGCTCAAAATCCGTTTTTTTGGGCTCAAGCCATGTCGTCCTGATGGAAGTATACCAGAGCATTACTGTATCTGTGGATTCTCAAAACGTGCCGTACTCCCCGGATGTAATTTTTCCCGGTCGACTAGACCTAGAGATCTAAGATGTTACCGTTATACATATTTTCAACTAACTATAAACCATGTTAGAGCTTCCTGCCCCCTACAGGGAAGAGTCCTACTAGACTCTGGAAAAGTCTCGAAGAGTACATATACCTATGTATGAATACCAGGCAAGCTAATATAGTGGTCTCGCTCTATATTAAGTAAAGCATAGTTTGTAAAGAATCACTGCGTCAATATGAAATATTGACCAGTTCTCCGCACAATACTTGTATTGGACAAAGGTTTTATATCCGCAGAGGAGGAAAACCAATGCAACATAGCTTGCATAAAGGAACAATTCTATTAGAATTATCCCAGATAAGGTACATAGAATGAATGCTCAATTATACCAATAAATTGACACAGGTGAAGGAGACGCAAGGTTCTCAAGAACCAGTTTATTGACAGGCAATAAATAGACAGGTTAACCACAATTATATATATATACATAAGAAGAGGATAACCCAAAACTTTAAGCATAAGTATGATAGTAAACAGAACTTGTTTGTCTGAAAGAAAAAACATTAAATGCCACTTATAAGATACCGAGGTATCAAAGTCATAAAAGTCTGTATTACAAATCAATGACATTAGCGTTAGAAACGCTCGGCACACATGTCTGCACTTATGCTAAGTTTACCTTCGGAAATGGAACAGTCTACATGTGCAACACAGTGCCCTCACTTAGTTTGTAGTACAGTATGTAACTACACACTCACCCTGGAATTAATCGTCCCAATTAAGACCACTGTTCCTCGCAGAGTTAAACAGTAGGGTTAACACCGCGACCCACTGCTACCACAGATCTCTTTAGTTCCTCTACTTGCTTCGCATAGTGGCGAAAGAACACTCTGGAAGACTTCCAGCCAGTGTATGAACGGAGATGTTCAAAATCCATACAATTAAAGAAATTTAAGGATGAGGCAACTTTCCTCGGATCGTGACCTGCGGGTGTACTGTCAGGATCCGCTCTGCGAATAAAATATGTGATTTTCGCTCTGAGTTGATTCAGAGATAAATTTGAGCCTGATGTTTCTCCCCTGAATAGTTGACCACCCTTGAAGTCTGAAGTTCTACGAAGATAGACCTTTAGGCATTCTACTGGACATAGAGATGCATCTTCTTTCAGAGGGCAGATTCTCCAGGGACCCCACCTGTTGGTGGGTAACTCATTCTTGGCGAGAAACGTAGGATCCGGAAACAGGTTCAATTCTCCCCCATCCAGGAACTGAACACGACCTGCCTCTCTCGAGAGGGCTACAATCTCACTAACCCTGGCCCCGGACGCAAGTGCAAATAGGAAAATAACTTTTTGTGTCAAATCCTTTAACGCACACTCTTCATTGCTCAACAGAGAAGCGAAATGAAGAACTTGTCTAAAGACCATGAAATGGGCTTTGGAGGTGCTGAAGGTCTGAGCCTAGCGCAGGCTTTCGGGACTTTATTAAAGATCTCGTTACCTAGGTCGACCTGGAAGGCATATAGAATGGGTCTTGTCAAAGCAGACTTACACGCTGAAATCGTGTTAGCTGCCAATCCTTGACCATGGAGGTGGAGAAGAAAGATAAGCAGAAGTCTGTCAAGATCTCCTGCGGATTCTTCGCCTTGACAAAAGGCCACCCATTTTCTCCAAAATGACTCATATTGCCTTCTAGTAGATTTGCACTTATATTCCTCAAGGAAGTCTATGCTGGCTTTCGAGATCCCGAAACGCTTTCTCACCGCTAGGGAGAGAAAATCATGAGCTGCAGGGTCCGGGTTTTCTGTAATGAAGCGCAGACAGTTGACTTCTGGACTCGCTGGGTCAGAACTGGATCTGGTAGCGGTACAAACTTCAGCTACAGTTCCAATGCCAGGGGGAACCACACGCTGTTCGGCCACTTGTGGGCCACTATTGCCGCTACCCCTTGAAGGATCTCAGTTTGTTGAGGACCCTCAACAGAAGGTTGTGAGGAGGGAACAGATAAATCTTGGACCATCTGTTCCAGTCGAGGGACATTGCGTCCACTGCTTCCGCTAAGGGGTCCTCGTACGGGGCACGTACAGGGGCAACTTCTTGTTGTCTTTCGTCGCAAAGAGGTCTATCTGCAGTTCTGGGACTTGATTCAGAATGAAGGAGAATGATCCTGCGTCTAAGGACCATTCCGACTCTATCAGTGTGAACCTGGATAGAGCGTCCGCCGTCACATTGCGGACTCCTTGAAGGTGAACTGCCGACAGGTACCACTTCTTCTTTTCCGCCAATCGGAAGATGGCCAACATCACCTGGTTGAGAGGTGGTGACCTCAATCCTTGTCGATTCAAGTATCTCACAACTACCTCGCTGTCCATCACCAACCTTATGTGGATCGAGTGACGCGGGGAGGCTTTCTTTAAGGTAAGGAGCACTGCCATAGCTTCTAGAAAGTTTTATGTGAAAGGTCTTGAATAGCTTGGACCAAGTCCCCTGGACTTTTTTCCGATGAGAGTGACCTCCCCATCCCTCCTTCGAGGCGTCTGAGTGAATCGTCACCGACGGGGAGGTGGCTGAAGAAGAACTGACTTCTTTAGATGTCTGGCTTGGGACCAAGGCCTGAGAAGAGTACTTAGCCGAAGCGGCTGGTCTTCTCAGATCTCTTCGCGCGTTTGATGCATAACTTCTCCAAACTCCGATTGCATCCTTTAGCTGTGCTCTTAGCACTGGGTCTGTCACCGAAGCAAACTGGAGAGAGCCCAGTACCCTCTCCTGCTTGGGTCTTGATATCCTTTCGGAATCTAGAAGTCTCTTGACAAAACCCGCTATCTCCTTCCTTTTCTTCGCCGGGATGGAGAAACGGTGTGACAAAAGGTCCCAGTGGATTCCCAGCCACTGGAACTTTTGAGATGGAGAAAGTCGAGACTTTTTTCTGTTGATCTTGAAGCCTAGGTACTCTAGGAACTGGATCACTTGACTGGAAGCTTACAAGCATTCTGTCTCGGATGCTGCCCACACCAACCAGTCGTCCAGGTAGGCTACTACCTGAATTCCCTTTAGGCGTAATTGTTTGAGAGCTACGCTCGCAAGCTTCGTAAAAATCCTTGGGGCTATGTTTAGCCCGAATGGCATGGCTCCGAAGGCGTATAGTCTTCGTTGTAGCCTGAACCCTAGGTAGGGGGAGAGTCGATGGCTGATTGGAATGTGCCAATAGGCGTCTGACAAGTCTATAGAGACGGAATATGCCCTCTTGGGCAGTAAGGTCCTTATGTGTTGCAGTGTTAGCATTTTGAATTTGCAATTCACTATGAACTTGTTGAGTGGCGACAAGTCCAGAATGACTCTGAGCTTTTCCGAGTCTTTCTTGGGAACACAAAACAGCCTCCCTTAGAAATTGATGGGCTTCACCCTTTGGATCACCTTTTTTCTCCAACAGTTCTTGAACGTACTCCTCCATAACGGGGGTGGAGTGTTGGAACAACCGAAGGCACGGGGGTGGAGTGCTGTACCAGCTCCAGCCCAGTCCATTCTTGATTAGGCTGTGGGCCCAGGGATCGAAGGTCCACCGATCCCGAAATCTCAGAAGTATCCCTCCTACCGGTATCACCTCACTTGGACTGCCGTCCTGAGGTCTTGCCTTCCTGACCACGACCACCCCTGAATCCCCTTCCCCTTGAGGGGCGTCTAGACGAGCCTCTGGCTGCTCCTCTAGGCTTTGCTCGAAAGGAAGTAGACTGCCCTTCGAACGCTGTGGTGAATGCCGTGGACTGTGTCGACACGGCCTGGGGTACCCACTGAAAAGTGGTCGGGGTTTGTGCCACGATCTGGGGCACTGGGGGCAATGGCAATTGCAGTTGCTGTTGCTGTCTAACAGGCTTGGCTGGCCGAGACGGTAGCCTAGTCCTCATAGTCTTCCTCTTTGGTTGAGGCCCCTCATCCGGGGAAGACTTTCTTTTGATAGTCAGGCCCCACTTCTGGAGAAGGTTTCTATTCTCCAACTTCTTTGACCAAGTCGGTAGGGAAAAGGTCTTTTCCCCAAATGTTGGAGGAGATTAGTTTCCTTGGCTCGTGCCTCACCGTAGCCGAGGTGAACACGAAATCCCTACAAGCTCTCCTTGCCTTGACGAAGCCATAAAGGTCCTTCGTCACTGTGGCCAGATGAGTCTTGGCCACCACCATGAACATTTCATGGACCTTGGGGTCACTTGCCATCGTCTCGAGAGTAGACTGAAGAGACATTGAGGCAGCCAGTCTTTCTTTTGTCTCGAACTCTCTTCGAAAAAGAAAGTCAGACAGCTTAGGGAGGTCCTCGCCGAACTGACGTCCGGCAATATCAGCCTCCAACTTTCCAACTGAGAACGTAAGATGGACGTCCTTCCAGTCTTTGTGGTCCATAGGCAGGGCCAGCGACAAGGGTTTACACTCCTCTAGGGATGGGCAAGGCTTGCCGGCCTCGACTGCTTTTAGTACAGCCGCAAACCCTTTCTGTAAAAAGGGGAAGGCTCTAGTAGGCGAGGACACAAAGGAAGGGAGCTTCCTGTTCAATGCGGCTACCTTTGAGTTAGAGAAGCCCCTCTCTTTCATCGAGGACGAAAGTAGAGCTTGAGCCTTAGCATGGTCCATCACTATGACCTCCTTCGGCTCTGTCACCTCCTTTGAAGCTGGTTCCTTCCTCAGCCGGACATAACAGTCCGGATATGATGCCTTGCTGGGCCAGAATTCCACCTCCTCCGGGGGAACTGAGCCCAGCTTATCCGAGATGACGATCTTTCCAGTCGTCATCGGCATGTGCTCAGCATACCTCCATGGGTTAGCATCTGAGCACAAGGGAAGGTCTTTCACATTGAGCTTTTTCTGGGGCCCATGTGATTCTGCAAGGCACTGCATTCGCAGTTCCATTGCAGCCGCCTTCTCCTGATTCTCCTTCTGCATTTGTTGGATCATTCCAACAATAGAAGAGAGGGCCTGTCCCAGCTCTACTGGGAGACCGGCCGATGTCGAGGGAATAGGCTCCGGAATCTGAACCGGAGTAGCCGACACCTCGTCGACCTCTACCTCTACAACGTCTGGGGCTTGAACTTCATCCTGGGCTTCTGCCAGGAGGTCTTCCTCCAGACACTCGTCCACATCAGACATCCTGTCATCTAACTGGATGTCTTGCATCGCGACTGCGACTTCAGCATCCACCTGGATCTGAACTTGGGGGATCTCCTCTTGAGGCTGGGGAATCACTGCATCAGCTGATGCCTTAGGGAAAAGATACGCCCTCATCTTCTCACTTGGAAGATAAGGGCCAGAAGTGTTCTTTTGGAAGCCCCTTACCCAGGTACGAAGCTTCTTCCTAGCTATATCCCTTGATTCCGCCGTCCTAGGGGAATCAAAGGCCTCAGTAATCAGGTTAGTGCACACAGTACATACCTGAGGGTGCCAATACCGGAGATCATCCTTGGAGACAGCGCATGCTGCGTGTCTCCTACAAAACTCATGTCCGCAGAGGTTCTTGCTGCGGACGTTGCAGAAAGCACTTCCGCACTTCGGAGGGTCCTTCTGTAAAGAGAAGAAATTTCCATGAGTATCAAGTGAACTATGTATCACTGGATATGCATAGTATAGCATAACAATTCAGAAAGGAAAGACACACACTTGTGTTTCCCTCACAACCCATTGTTGCAGCCTTCCAGATAATAAAATCAAATGGTTAATCTCTTCTAGAGTAACCAATGCAAAGTTTCCAGAGGAAACAGGTGGAGCTCACACCTAAGCAATGATTTTCAAATCCTGGATAATAGACAGGAAAGAACTCACTTTCCTATCTGTAGGGCAACAGCAAAGGACTGTGCAAGAAAACACAAAAGTGTTAGAACACACAGTGCTGTACCAAAACCCATACTATAGTTTTCCTCTTACTGTATATGTTATACTGAAGAATACTAGTACAGTATAGGAGGATACGTGCCGGCCGGCACCTGCCGGCCGGCACACACCATAACTAGCTTTAAAGTATACTACTTAACAGCTATAAGGCGGCAGAACTCTGGTTCAAATGCATGTGCCGGTCGGCAGCAATTGCCGGCCGGCAACAGCCAATGTCAGCCGGCAATGGCTGCCGGCCGGCAACTACACAAGGTAGTACCCAGCTGCTGGCCGCACTCTTGGTGACCGGCAGACAAGGGCTGACATTAGCCGGCCGGCAAAGGTACAGGACCGATGCCAGCCGGCAGCAAAAGAACCAGAGGACTACACCTGCCCGGCTGCCGGCCTCATAGGCCGGCAGCCTGGTCGGGTACAGCACCAGAAGAAAAATAGGATGGATGCCGGGATAAGAGTGTACACTACCTCCAAGCCAGGCAATCCGAAAGAGTGCATATAAGGAAGGGGAGAATCTAATTCAGGCTTCCTGGCCAATGCCGTCTGGCTCTACAGGCAGGCATGGATAAGGGACCAAGGGAGGTCCGGGCAGCACTCAAAATATAAGACCCTTGCCGGCCGGCAGCTCTGCCGGCCGGCAGGGGGCTGAGTCAATTCCACATCCTAACCTATACTAGGTCCAGATGTAGAACGACGTACAGTACTGTAATGGCTAGGCCATTACGGAGATAGAGGGGGAAGGGACAAAAGAGGGTCCTACCAACCTTGCTTTAGTGACGGATCACCCGCAGCCAAGAAACTTATCTTAGCCTAAGGGAGATCTAAGGGGGGAGGCCAGCAATACTTGCCAGCTCCCAGAGCACCAAAGCAAGGAAGGTGTTGCCACTCCCAGGGAAAGAAACTTATCCTCCCCCGAGAACAGCAA
>NC_090727.1:185282149-185289649 GCF_036898095.1 Palaemon carinicauda
AGATTTTTCGCTTCGCTCAAAATCCGTTTTATGGGCTCAAGCCATGACGTCCTGATGGAAGAGTACCAGAGAATTAATGTATCGTGGAAATTTTCTCCCTATTTGAGTAAGTGCCAAGGGCTTTGAATAGAGGTATGTAATGTGACCTCGGTAGAGGTTCCGTGGGGATCCAGCTTCCTGCCCCCCCCCCGGCAGAGAAGTCCCAACGGGTTATACCAAAATTCAAAGTGGTCATCGAAGGGCTACTTACCCTGCGGAGAGTTCGTGAAGGACTCGGAGACAAGACAGAATGGTCAATATTCGTGTAGGAACATTCTCAACAGTAGATAAGTGATGATTAGTCACTATATTCCATGGTTAGAGAACAATCTGGTCTCGAAGGTATGGCGTAAGTAAGTATTCAATTAGGAATATTACACAGCATAGGTCAGTATATAATACAGACAAAAACATATTATTCTTCTCATTACAAAGAAAGGGGTAAATGAAACTATGACATTCATGTATTTCATAGTGTAAATAGGAGCGGAGAGAGACGCACAAGTAATAAAATAGACATTTTATTTCACAATTGCAGGTTATAATAGTAATAAATGCAATAAGGGATGTAGTTAATTTACAATAATGAATAATGTACATAGAAATTAGAAGACTTCAATCTTGAATCTGAAAGAAATTTCAAATAATTAGAAAGCACAAGTTCCAGAGGAACGTCAGTCTTTAAAAAGGTAAAAACACATCATGCCCTAGGCATGTGGCACTCATGTGAAGACTATGACATTTTCACCTTGTAAAGAACAGTCTATGAGAAACACTAAGTGTCCATGAAATCACTATGTATCACACGAGGGTCAACACAGGCACCCATAGAGTTAAAGTCCCAAGTAACTCACTGTTCTATGCAGAGTTAAACTGCAGGTTTCATAACACTACCTGTGGCTACCACGAAATGTTTGACTTCATGCACTTGCTTCGCGTAGTGCTTGAAGAAAACGCGCGAAGATTTCCTTCCTGTGAAGCTCTTGAGGCTTTCGAAATCCATACTCTGGAAGAAATTCAGAGAAGATGCGACTTTTCTAGGATCGTGACCTGCGGGTGTACTGTCAGGATCCGCTCTGCGAATGAAGTAGGTGATTCTCGCTCTTAGATGTTTCAGTGACAGGTCGCTACCCGATGTTTCTCCTTTGAAGAGTTGGCCTCCACCAAAGTCTGAAGTTCTTCGAAGATAGACCTTGAGGCTCTCTACTGGACATAGAGAGGCATCTTCCTTCAGGGGGCAGATTCTCCAGGGGCCCCATCTCTTGGTGGGTAATTCGTTTTTTGCGAGAAACGTCGGATCAGGGAAGAGGGCAAGTTCTCCTGAGTCTGTAAACAGGATATGACCCTCGTCTCTTGATAATGCCACTATTTCGCTGACTTGGGCTCCCGAGGCGAGAGCAAAAAGGAATATAACTTTTTGAGTCAGATCCTTGAGAGGGCACGAATCGTTGTCCGAGTTAGAGGCAAAATGGAGCACCTTGTCCAGGGACCAGGAGATAGGTTTTGGCGGAGGTGCTGGGCGTAGTCTAGCGCATGCCTTTGGTAGTTTATTGAAGATATCGCTGGACAGATCAATCTGGAAGGCGTACAGTAGTGGTCTAGTCAAAGCCGATTTGCAGGTAGAAATCGTGTTGGCCGCTAAGCCTTGTCCATGAAGGTGAATGAAGAAGGACATGCAAAAATCAATGGTGATTTCCGTAGGATTTTTTGCTTTGACGAACGAGACCCACTTTCTCCAGGATGAATCGTATTGCCGTCGTGTGGATTCGGTCTTGTATTCCTCGAGGAAATCTAGACTTTTCTTCGAGATCCCAAACCTTTTCTTCGCGGCTAGGGAGAGAAAATCATGAGATGAAGGTCCCTGACTTTCAGTGATGAAGCGAAGACAGTCGACTTCTGTACTTGCTGAGAGAGAACTGGGCCCGGGAGGGGGATCAGCTTGGGCTGCAGCTCCAGGACCAGGGGGTACCAATTGCTCCGGGGCCACTTGGGAGCCACTAGGGCCGCTGTCCCTTTGAAGGTTCTCAGTTTGGAGAGGACTTTTAGCAGAAGGTTGGTGGGAGGGAACAGGTATATCCTGGACCATCTGTTCCAATCCAGTGACATGGCGTCCACTGCTTGTGCCTTGGGGTCCTCGTACGGGGCCACATAACGAGTTGATTGTTGTCGATCGTTGCGAAGAGATTGATCTGAAGTTCCGGGACTTGGCGAGAGATGAAGGAGAACGATCCTGCGTCTAGAGACCATTCCGACTCTATCGGGCTTGTCCGAGATAGAGCGTCCGCCGTCACGTTGCGGAATCCTTGTAGGTGAACTGCAGACAGGTGCCATTTCTTCTTTTCTGCCAGTCGGAAGATTGGGAGAGGCACCTGATTTATCTGGGGCAATCTCGAGCCCTGACGATTGAGACATCTGACTACCACCGAGTTGTCCAGAGTCAGACGAATGTGGATCGAGGGGGGCGAAAAGAGTTTCTTCAGAGTGAGAAGGACCGCCATGGCCTCCAAGATGTTGATGTGAAACGTCTTGAATAGGGGAGACCATGTCTCTTGAGCCTGTTGTTGGTGGGAGTGACCTCCCCAACCCTCCAGCGAAGCGTCCGTGTGGATGTTGAGTGATGGAGGTGGGTGTTGAAGAGGAATGGACCTTTTCAGGGCCTTTGCTTCCGACCACGGCTTTAAGAGTAACCGAAGTCTGTTTGGGAGCCGTCTCTTGAGGTCTCTTCGAGCGATGGATGCAGAACGTCTCCAGACTCCCGCGGCATCCTTTAGCTGTGCACGAAGCACTGGGTTTGTCACAGAGGCGAACTGTAGAGAGCCTAGAACTTGTTCCTGCTGTCGTCTTGAGATCCTTTTGGATTTCAGCAGTTTTTTGACAGACCCTGCTATTTCCTTCCTTTTCTTCTGCGGGATGGAAAGGCGGTGTGACTGAAGATCCCAATGGATTCCCAACCATTGGAACTTCTGAGCTGGAGAGAGGCGAGATTTCTTGGTGTTTATCTTGAATCCCAGGTGTTCTAGGAACTGGGTGACTTTGTTGCAGGATCGTACACAATCTTCGGGCGATGTCGCCCAGACCAGCCAATCGTCTAGGTAGGCCATCACCTGGACGCCGCGGAGGCGGAGGTGTTGAACGATGGAGTCTGCCAGCTTGGTGAAGATCCGTGGGGCCACGTTGAGCCAGAAGGGCATGACCCTGAAAGCGTAGCTTTTCCTTTGGAGTCGAAATCCTAGGTAGGAGGAAGCGTGATGGTTCATTGGAACGTGCCAGTAGGCATCCGCCAGGTCTATCGAGACCGTGTAGGATCTTTGAGGCAGAAGAGTCCGTATTTGTTGAAGAGTCAGCATCTTGAACTTGTTGTTCACGATGAACTTGTTGAGGGGGGATAAGTCTAGAATGACTCTGAGTTTGTCGGAGTCCTTCTTGGGGACGCAAAACAGTCTCCCTTGGAACCTGGTTGACTTTACCCTCCTTATCACCTTCTTGTTCAAGAGTTCTAGGACATATTCTTCCAGGAGGGGGGTTGACTGTTGGAAGAATTGGTGGAAGGTTAGGGGTGGTTGAGTCCAGCTCCAGCCTAGTCCCTTCTTGACGATGCTGTGTGCCCAGGGATCAAAGGTCCAACGATCCTTGAATTGGCGGAGTCTTCCTCCCACCGGAAGCACTTCCTTGCTTCTGGCTTCCCGAGGGTTTGCTACCTCGACCACTAGCTCCCCTTCCTCCTCTGCCTCTGGAGGGATGGCCAGACGCATCTCTGCCTGAGCCTCTGCCTGAACCTCTACCTTTGGGACGAAAGGTAGTGGATTGCTGCTTAAATGCAGGGTGGAAGACCGGTGACTGTGACAGGACCGGTTGGGTGACCAGCTGAAAGGTCTGTTGTGGCTGAGCTGCCACTTGTGGAGTAGCGGATCCTGGAAACTGCCGTCTTTGTTGACGTTGCTAGGGTTTTGGCTTCGTGGGCTTCATCTTAGGTTGAGGGCCGTCGTCCTGAGAGGATTTCCTTTTCTTCGACATGCCCCATTTATGGAGAAGGTTCCTGTTCTCCGTGGCGCCCTTGTCGGTGATCTCTTTCACTAGGGAGGAGGGGAAGAGGTGTTTACCCCAGATGTTGGAGGAAATCAGCCTCCGGGGTTCGTGTCTCACAGTAGCACTTGCGAATACGAATTCACGACAGGCTCTACGAGCCCTAGTGAAGCTGTAGAGATCCTTCACGACCGTTGCCAGATGTGTTTTGGCAAGGACCATGTAGAAATCAGGGACCCTAGTGTCACCGGCCATGACTTCAAGCTGTACCTGGAGGGACATAGATGCGGCAAGCCATTCCTTCGTATCATGTTCCCTACGAAGGAGGTGATCGTTGAGTTTTGGGAGGTCCTCGTTAAACTGACGACCAGCAACGTCAGGCTCTAGCTTCACCACTATGAAGGTCGACTGGACGTCTTTCCAGTGCCTATCATCAGGGGAAGTGGTCAGGGAGAAGGGCCTGCACTCCTCCAGTACAGGGCAAGGTTTCCCTTCTTCCACTGCTTTATGTACCGCAGTGAAGGCCTTTTCAAGAAAGGGGAAGGTCGCATTATCTGGTGCGACGAAGGTCGGGTGCTTCTTACTAAGCGCCGGCATCTTTGAATTGGTGAACCCCCTACTTTTCACCGCATTGGCTAGCATAGCCTGGGCCTTCGAGAGATCGAACACAATAACCTCCTTCGGTTCGGTCTCTTCTTTAGAGGCGGGTTCGGACCTGAGTCGGACATAACAGTCCGGGTAAGCCTCAAAGTTCGGGAAGAACTCCACTTCTTCCAACGCGATCGAGCCGACCTTCTCACTGATGAAGATCTTGCCCGTGGTGATCGGCATGTGCTCGGCATACCTCCATGGGTTAGTATCTGAGCAGGCAGGGAGGTCCTTAACCGAAATCTTTTTCGGTTGCTTAGAACTTCCGATGTTGGACTTGAAAAACTCATGAGTCTCGCGAAGTTTCTTATCCATGAGAGCTTCAAGCATCTTAAAGATCTCCTGAGTGCTAGATGGGATGGGGTCCGGGGTAGCGGATGTAGAAGGAAGTGATTCCTCAGTCGGTGTAGGAGTTGGTGCAGGGGTAGAAGCGGGGGTGACCTCATGCTCCGAATCAGGGTATTCCACCTGATCTTCCTCATAGTCGAGCTCCTTGCCCATGAGGTTTGTCTCCGTAGTCTCCGACACTTCCGACATACGTTCCACGTTGTCGGAATCTAAACGGCACTCGTGCATGGACTGGGCCATGACCACATCAGGTTCCACCACTATCTGGACGGTGGGAATCTGATCACTAGGGACCACTGAGTCTTTTGATGCCTTTGGGAATAGCAAGGCCCTCAAATCTTCGGTAGCGAGATACGGTCTGGTGGCGTTCTTCTGGAAGCCACGCACCCACTTGCATAGCTTCTCTCGAGCGTTGTCCCTTACCTCCGCTGAAGGAGGATCGTCGAACGCTTCGACCAGACGACTCTTGCAGACTGTACAGTGCTGCGGGTCCCAATATTTCAGGTCGCCTTTCTTGGCGGCACAGGGGGCGTGGGTCCGACACGCCTTGTGCCCGTAGAAGTCCGGGCGCTTCACTCCACAGAAGTTGTGGTCACATTTCATATACTCCTCCTGTAAAAGAAAGAGATCATGAGTATATGGAAGGCATAAGAATGACTTACATTACTCTAAAGTTAAATTTTTAAGTAAATAAACTTTCACTTAACATTAAATAATTCATGAATATTGTAATGTTGAAGAGAGGAGCGGGAAAAGGAAATAGATAGACATTTACTTGTGAATCCCGCCCAGTTGGTTATCGTAACCTTATCAATAGGCAATCTCATTTGTGACCATGGGACAAAAAACGGAAATCTTCATGGATCCCCGTGGTGGGTAGAAGCCAAGTTCTAGCAGAGATTGTCTGTGAGGTGTATCAGGGACTGAGACCACTCAGGCCCTTGGGTTAAAGGGGTAGTAGGAGACCCCGTATAGATCTAGGTTCCGGCAACCAACCGTGCTAAGACACACAGAGTATGCTGGAAATTTGTAATATGCAAGAAGACAGCACAGCCACTAGTAGAATGGTAAGACAATACCTATCTATCGGAGTGGCTAAGCCATCTGGCTGCAGTGTAGGGTTGTCGGCATGTAGTCGACAGATAGTAGAAGGGGTGCAAGTCCCTTGGTGCTTCCGGAGGGTCCCGGCAGACCGGTGGCATGCCGGAGGCCGCTCCAGCAGGGTGTAAGGCATTAAGGCAGACACATTGAGAATCTAAGCATAATACCGACTTGGCGGCCGCCGGCACAGCGGCGGCACGCCGGCGGGAGGTGGTGGCTCCGGCAGCCAAAGGCTGGCAGCTTGGTGATGAGTTCATAAGGTGAGGTAGAATTTGCTAGGATACCCAGATCGCCGGCAATCAATGCCGGCACGCCGGAGGCCGGCCCGAAGGCCGGACAACCGAAACTAGGTAATAGAGGGGTGGGCCATCGGCTTCATGCCGACGGAAGGCGGCAGCCCTCCGGAAAACGGAAGGCTGGCGACTTAGGGGAGGGAGAGTATCTCATGAGTGTGTCACCAAAGGAAGGGCGGTATCGCCGGCAGTAGAGGCGGCAAGGGACCGGCACCAGGATAGATAGAGAGACAGATAAGGAGGGATTGGAGCGGTAAGATCGCATACCCCTCTGGCGTCCCACCTGAGGGAGTGTACCCATGATAGGAGAGGACCCTATCATCCAATGGCAGGGGGCCGGCAGTCGACCGGGTGCCAGGGTAACCCAAGGGAGGGTTAGGGTACACTCAAGAGGGGGGAACCCCTGTTGGACCAATCGCTGCCAGTGGCTAACCCCATAGGACGCTATGAAGGGTATATGTACCAGAGCGGCCTGCTCAACAGGAGATCAAGATAGCCCTATCACTCCACCCTAAGGAGGAGTTGTAGGACTAGGCACAGATATGTATAGGCTAGCCTATGTATATGCTAGTCTACACCAAGGGATAGATGGGGAGGGAGAAGAAGAGGGGTCTTCCATAGGGGAGGCTCTGTACAATAACGGCCACCAAGGAAAGGGAGGACGCTCCCTAGCCTAGGGTAGGTAACCAGAATGAGAACGGTGCAGGAGTACCGTCACAAACTATAACAGTACAGAACTAGCCCCCCCGAGGGCCTAACCTAGATAAGGAGTGTTAAATCCCAGGCTAGGTAGGCTGAAAGACACATCGCAAGTTGCATTGAAGGGTAAGTAACCTAACCATAAGCAACTGAGGAAGGACAGGACCGTTCCTCTTTCTCGGTCGCAACCCTAAGGGGGGATCATTCCTTTAGGGTAGACCGAGAAGCGATAATTACTCTGATTATGGACATGATTCCCCTATGTAGAAGGGGGAGCATGGCCACACAGAGGGAATGCCCGTAGGCAGGGGATGGAGGGAGCATATAGGGGTTCCTACATTTAGGTTAG
>NC_090727.1:185292149-185294649 GCF_036898095.1 Palaemon carinicauda
CAATTTTCCCCTTCCATCAAAATGGATATTACCGTTTCGGGTGGATTATCCGGCATTTGCCTCCAGCAACTGTTTAAAACAAACACAGATGCATTGTTATGCTGGAGATTGCATGAGGGATTTTAGGGGAAAATAGTCAAGAGAAGAAGTTTGGTTTCAAAAATAAGTGTAAGTTGACAAATCGTTTTGACACGTTTTTGTAAAGTATTCATTGTCGTCAACATAAGTATATTTTGCAAGCGATTCCCTTTCAGGGCTTTTCAATAACTTTATTTGTGCACGAATGTTCTTTAATCACAGAATCTCAATCCTTTATATATTCATTGTAATGTGAAAGGATCACGCAACAGCCGTTACGCCTACTGTGCACGCCTCAATACTATCCTTTCTACAATAAAACCTACGATTTCTACCCAATAGTCTTTTCAATTTGCCCGCCAGCTTGAAACTCTACGTTCTTTACAATTTGTCCGATATCGTGTAAGAATCCCTCTCTCTATACAATTAGTTCCTCATCTCTCTTTACAAGTAATCCGCCATTTTAGAAGAACTTTACTTTTTACGATTTTTCCGTCATATTAAAACTTGACATTTAAAAAAATTCATCTATCATCTGTACGATCAATTTTCTTCACATTTTTTTCAGCTACCTTCAAAAAATCACTTTAGTTACAAATAATCCATCTTCTTGAAATTCCACTCTCTTTACAATTGATATACCTTCTTCAAAATCCAATTATGACTACAAATTCTAGGATATTTTAGTATTCTATCATTTACATTTCGTCTTCCCCTTATTTCCTCTTTCAGACGTTTAGGAATTTCACTTTTTCTACCATAGGTACTTATGCTCCTTTGATTAAGTGACAATCCTTGTGTATCTCAAACAGGGATTGGGTGGAGGGGATTGAATTCCTTCTTAAGGATTTTTACGATTTCATATTCCAGAAAGGGATCTAATAACATGTGCCAACAGACTGCAAATTATGCTGAATTTTCTGAATTGAATAGATTTTATACTGGCGTTTAGAGGAAATTTACCATTTCATTTATAAACTTATGTCATATTTGTTGTTATTTTTCAGATGCGGTGACAAAGGCGATGCTAATTAGACGGAAAAATTGCCCTTGTGTATAAAATAAAGTATCATGGATAATTTAATTGAATTTATTCTGGAATTAAAATTTTCAATAATATTGCAACATAAGGAATTTTAATTGTAAATAGCTCTGAAATTTTCGAAGACAGGAATTTGAAATACTGAAAAATTGGCTTGAGTATTGAAAGCAAATGTGCAGGATATATCAAAAATTTATTAAATTTAAATGATATACATTATAAATATACGATTATCTTTTTATGGACAGCATCAACTTTCGGGAAAAAATCGATAAGCTGGCTTCACCAGTTATCCTTATTCAGTAAATTTTCAACACAATACATCAAAAAATATTCTTTTCATCCCGTCAACATATATAACTTTCCATCAAAATATATTCTTCTGAAGATCTAGTTGTCACTAGCTTTGATCATCATTTCTATTATTTGCTTTTTGGTTTCAGGACCAACAATTTATACAAGTGTGTTCAAAAATCTGTGAATATTTATATTGCTGTTATTCCTTATATGGTTTTATTCCCAGTGGAAGGAGTGGCACCTTCTGGTTTCTAAGCGACAGTCAATTGTTAGGCAAAGGACGATTTAATTGTACCCATTGTATTTACTCGAATAAATCCAAAACAAAAAGAATTTTCTAAATTTTATTCCTTTCGTTTTTCATTGTCAGTTTTGACAATCTTAAATTCAAAGAGTAATTAAACTTTTTGTGATTCAACTAAAACAAATTTATTTAACTTCTTTACTGCAAAATCACTTAAAATAGCAAGAAAACTTTAATTTGCATTTTTTATGTGTTCAATATCAATAGATTTATTTCGGTCTTTCCCTCTCTCGCTCACTTATTTTGCAGAATAAATCTAGTAAGGCAGCAGTGGGAACCCTGTGTGCTTATATTTTCATATAATTTTTGTTTTTGAGCATCAGCACTGTGGCAATTCTTTCCCCATGAACTATACATAAATATTTCTATAATAATTATCATTCTCGAATAAACAATAAGATTATGTATCTAAAGATACCACAAAAGTAAAACATTCGATTTACTGAATGAAAGGTTTAACACCCACCTTCTTTGCTAGAACATTTTAATCATTATTTCAGTTTCACATTTTCTCTCCCATCCTTTGATAACATCAGGAACAAGGATTAATGGAAGGACGAAGATGAAAAAAGGGAAACGATATTGTTTTGTTTATTTGTTTGTATGGACTAAATGTACAGAAAATAAACAACAATAAAGAAAGCACAAAATCAAGTTTCCAGTTTGCTATCAATTTGAAGATATGTATCAACTAAATTCATTGGTGTGGTAGAATGAATGAATAACTTATTTCTTTTATAAATAAAAGCATGAAGGGCCTTACTTGGAAAAACCATTGG
>NC_090727.1:185304649-185312149 GCF_036898095.1 Palaemon carinicauda
ATTGTCCTACAACGTCTAACAGAGTGCAATTAAAGTGCACCATCTCCTTGTGCATAACAGGAATATCCTATGAGACGTAATAATTAGTAACACTAAGATCATCAGCAGTGCTCTGGACAGCAGATAGCTCAGGATCTTGAAGGCCCTACTCGTCCAGCAAGAAGAGCCGAATCTCAATACAACCCAGCCGTATGAACATTGATCAATGACTTGCTAACACCAACAAGGACGACGATAATCAGTGGTCCAGAAGCTTGCGTGCTACTGAGATTTCTCCTGCGAGCACCACAGCCTATCATAAGATAGTACGAGACTCTCAGAATTAGGAATCTGAGCAGAATAACAACTTCCCTGACTCCCAACCCCACTCAGCAGCATGCCACATTGGAGGCACTGCCTGAACGAGCTCAGACCAAGAATTCTCCCAGCATTGACAACCAAGCGGAGAAGCAGCCTGACTGACACGGACCCCTTCCCAGAAAGCACAATAGCCAATGGGAGAGCAGACTCTTCCTACGAAAACCAATCAGGAGCCACCACTGGACTTGATGAACCAGGACCGACAATATAAATAGAGCAAGCTCACATCTACTCAGTCAAACCATGAAGATGGAATGAGCAATGGGGCACCCTCTCAGAACGTGTTGCATGTAATCTTAACCACTGATTTTGGCAGTATATTTTTAAAGTAAAATTATAGAAATTCCTTCCATGGATTTTCAATCCTCCACAGTCCAACATAGCACAGCTACTAGCAACATGCAGTATTGCTAAGAAATTGAAGTCACGCATTGAGAAGCTCAATTGCAAGATAAATGTAAGGAGAGAGAGAGAGAGAGAGAGAGAGAGAGAGAGAGAGAGAGAGAGAGAGAGAGAGAGATCATATTGTTAGTAAGCCTTAGTTACCAACCTTCATTCTTGTCAGTAGATAAGATAAGATGGCTTGAGGCCTCAAAGAACTGTGAGAATTCTACTTATAGGAGTTGAACATCACTGTCAAGACAAGGTGTAAGTCTTTATTATCGACTTCTGAATATGTTATACGGCATTAATGATGACTAATTAGGAAGAAAATTTCAGAGATTAGAGTATTCATTAGTGAAATTTGTTTTCTGAAGGGTCCATTTAGGTATTGGAATGGATTTGGGAAGTGTGCCATGCGAGGAGAGGAGCCTGGAAAAGTGTCTCCAACTACATCAACCTGAAGAGGGTCTTGCTGGGTGGTAGTCAGCATGCAAATTGCGTACCTTACAAAGGTGAGCGGAGTACTATGCCAATCAGTTACCCTGTTTCCAAAACATCATCTTGAGAGGGAGAGAGAGAGAGAGAGAGAGAGAGAGAGAGAGAGAGAGGAGAGAGAGAGAGAGAGAGAGAGAGAGAGAGAGAGAGAGAGTATAAGAAGTTTAAGAAGTACAAGGATTTTCGATGTCTCATAGTCTTTTTAGTCCATCCGGGGAGATTCCATTTGCACTTGGGTAGAGCCATTTGATTGACCGTTTAGACAGTCTTTATGATCTTGTCTAACTGATTCTTGAACTTGTTTACCATGTTACTTTTTACTACATCTGCATGAAGTCTGTTACGTGTATTTGCTATTTAGTGCGTAAAGGGATAACCACATTGCTTGGTGTTGTATCTTTTCAATTCCAGTTTTTATCCGTTACCTCTGGACTAATTTGTGGCAAGTGTGAATTGATTGTTGTAAACTACAATTGTTGTTTCATTAATAATTATGAATGCCTCTATTAACTGTGCCCTTATTTCTCGAGTTTGTAGCTCAAATAAGTTCAAACGTTCCATCCTCCGTCTATAATTAAATTGCCTTGGTGTTGGAACTAACTTAATGGCCCCTTGCTTGCACTGCTTCCTGTCTATCAATATCTTTCTGAATACTCAGTACTCTAGATGGGGTCTTACTAGTGATGTATACAGCTGAAGTACAGTGTCTTTGTTTCTATATCTTTATGTAACCTAATCGTTTTTGTGCTTTCTTCTCAGCTTTTATGCTCAGTTTGGGGAATTGCAAATCTTTGCTAATGTGCGGGAGAGCCTATAAGTTGTAACTGAGAGGCGAGGTAAATGCAACTAACTTTATTTCAACAGACAGCGAGCTTATATACAAGAGTTTCAGGGGAAGAAGGTCCCAAAAATTTGGACACATCAATTCATGAAAGGACAGGTTTAAACAGGTTCTGTTAACAGTGAGGTTTAGAGCGAGATATACAATAAAAAAGAAAATACCGTTATAGTGAACGAAAGTGTGTGAAACACGTAGAAGTACACTAATAATAATGCCAAGATCTTCCTCCTGATTCACACTTTCGATTTCATTACCCATCAGTGAGTAATGTGTTTGGAATCAGTATAATCAGACTATGAATATCCTGTTGATGTAATATGATAGTTTGTAATAACATGTCCATAAAAGAACAATGCAGACTATAAAACCTCCGACTCATATCATATGGTACTGCAGCAACAAATTTCGACACTGGGGTCACATGTGAATGACCCTTAATGACCTTAATATGGATGAAAAAGAATCTCTCTCTCTCTCTCTCTCTCTCTCTCTCTCTCTCTCTCTCTCTCTCTCTCTAGCTTAGCTAGCGATTTGAGAATAAAGCGTCTACAAACAGACTAGGTGGGACGAACTTTAGCATTCCCCAAAACCTAGATTGCCACAGTTTATCTAGACAGAGAGAGAGAGAGAGAGAGAGAGAGAGAGAGAGAGAGAGAGAGAGAGAGAGAGAGAGAGAGAGAGAAGAGTATAAAATAGTATATTTTTTCCTCGCATATGACATAAATTCAACCATCGTGAGTACCTGCACTAATAAGATTTTCCTACAGTTCAAATTTTCCATTTCGAATGAAAACAAAAATGATTAACTCTTGTGGAGTTTGCTTTTTTAGCTCTCTTCAAGTAAAATTTTTTCCTCTTTTCAAAATGAACCAAAAAGGAAAGTATTTGTTGAAACAATCAGCTTTAGTTTATTAAAAAGTTCCCTCTGTTGCATAGACTTACTGATACTCCTCATCTTTGTTACTCTGGAGTTTCATTAGAACATCAAGAAATACATTTATAAATGGATGGGATGTATAATTTTTTTTATTAAAATGAGCAGAGAAAAGGTTCCACAGCATTTTTTGTGCGCTTGGTGTATGTGAGGGGATTTCAATTGAGTTTAGTGATATATGATTGTCAACACGAGAGTCCGCAAAACGTGTATATCTATCATCCTTTGTGAATTATTAGGACACTAAACGATCCCTATTGAAATAGCGAATCAAAAGGGATTAATTGTAACTGCATTAAAGGTGACTTTAAAACGCTTTCATCTTTTTTAAACCCATGCTTTTGAAGTGTGCTCTACAGAAAGCAGTGTACTGTACAAGTGACCTACCCAGCTAACTAAAAAATTAAAAAAGGTGCGAAGAAGGGAAATAATATAGACCATGGATTTATCCTTTCTTTTTTTTAGATATATATATATACCGCCTCAGGTCAAAATAGGAAAAGGTTTGGGAAAAGCCGACTGAATTCACTGATATACGCAAATCCCCTTTAGATTATTATAATGTCTTCTAGACCCCAAGGAAATTGCTTGCAGACGTCATCGCGACACCAGGGTTTGACACCCCTGCTCAAGATACTGTTAATGAAGATACTTATTTAGGACAGAGTAAGTGTTTCCCCAGGACACAAGGCGGAAATTAAAAGAAATATAAGCATGGGATGGAAAGCTTTTGGTCAACAAAAAGAGATTACGAGACTTAAAATGACTCTTTCTCTAAAAAAGTGAAGTATTTAATTAGATGGTCCTACCAGTATTAACTTATGCATCAGAAACGTGGAGCTTTGCTGAGGTCTTAGAACATAAGCTGGTTACATCTCAGGGAGCTATGGAAAGAATAATGATAGGAATAACACTAAGAGACACAAAAAAAAAAAAAAAACAAGTCGGATACGAGAGCAAATTAAAGTAGAGGATGTTCTAACAACATATAGAAAAAGAAATCGACATAGGCAGGACATATAATGGGAATGACAGAAAATAGATGGGCATTAAGAACAATAGAATGGGTCCCAAGGTATTACAAAAGAAGCAGGGACGTGTAAGAGAAGACAATCGATTGACGGTCTAAGAAAGTTTGCGGGTATGGACTGGCATAGAAAGACCATGTCAGAGGCTTTGTTGTACAGTGGACTAGTGATGGCTGATGATATATATATATATATATATATATATATATATATATATATATATATATATATATATATATATACATATATATATATATATATATATATATATATAGATATATATATATAAAACATGATTGCATTGTGTCAGTTTTATGCGAGGTCAAGGGGGTATATCTGCTTATACTATATTATGTATGTTTATGCATAGAATGGAGTATTTCTGAATAGAATGCCGGGAAATATTCATATAGAAAATGAGGCATCTTGTTTAATGGCCGACACACCGAGTTTTCAAAAGACAGCACGCACTCTTTTGACTAACATCAAAGTGTCTTCTTTTCTCTAGTCCAGATCCAGCAAACTCAGTGGGTGTATTATGAAAGGCACTGCATTTAGGAAACAGACAATTTTGAATTTGGGAAGCAGTACTGGAAATCTGCGTCATTCTGCGCACAGAGGGATTGTCGGACATGTTTAAAGTTGGGCAGAAATGATCAAGAAATTTGTTCTTGCATGAACACAGAGAGAGAGAGAGAGAGAGAGAGAGAGAGAGAGAGAGAGAGAGAGAGAGAGAGAGAGGGTAATGCCATTCCTTACTATTTTTCTTTTCCCATTTTCATCTTTTACTTGGAACATCGATAAACTCATTACATTGTTTTCCATTTCTCCAGAGATGATAAGTTCTATCATATTCCTTGTGTAGAGTTTGTATAATCAGTAAAAATTCGCATGATTATTTGAGGGAGAAAATAACTACCAAATTATAGGAAAGGAATACGGTCTATTGATGGCATGAAACGTTTTTTTTTTTTTTTTTTTTTTTTTTTTTTTTTTTCTTGCCGTATTTGCAATAATAATACTAAGTAAATCTATTCGCCCTGTACTTTCCCGTTGAAGCTGGCCTGATTAGTAAGGAAACTTGGTGTTCAAACCGATAGACTATCTGCCTTAACTAGACTATTAAATGGATGGATATTAAACTTAAATATTTGGGTAGTGATTAAATTTAACTTTAATCTAAACCAGCTAAGAATAACTTGTGTATTACCTGAGTAACCTCAAATCTTATAATTTCAAAGGCTACTCTTTCCGTTATAAATGTCTCGTTAACCCTTACGAAAATTGTTTTTGATTGGTTGTACCCCCATATTTTAAACAAAAACCTATGTGACAGAGAGCCACGTTCAATTTCTACTTTAGTGGAAACTAAGGTGGGAGAGAAGCAGGAAAAAAGTCAGATTATTTAAAGTACAAAAACATCTTATTCTGATGCCGACCGCTGCGTTGTATATCACGGTATCTAATTAGAATGACTGCAAAAGCTAGGCATTCATTTTATGATGATGATAATAATAATAATAATAATAATAATAATAATATAAAGAGCAAGAAGTATAAGGATAAGCGTGGGATGCAGAGGTTTTAGTAAACAAAATGAGAATATGTAAAGTAAAATGTCACCTTCTCTAAAAAGAAAAGTCTTTAATCAAGCATTAACTTTTATATAAGAAACTTGGAGCCTTACTAAAGCCTTAGAATATAAACTAGTTACAACTCAACTAGTTATAGAAAGAATAATGATGGAAATGACACTAGAGACAAAAAAGAGCAACCTGGATACAGAAGCAAACTACAGTAGAGGATATTCTAAGAATATGTAAGAAAAAGAAATAGACATGGCCAGGACATATAAAGAGAATGACAGAAAATAGATGGATATGAAGAACAAGAGAATGGGTCCCTAAAAATTGCAAGAGAAGCAGGGGCGAGGAATAGAAGACGATGGACTGACCAACTAAGAAACTTTTCTAGTATAAACTGGCATAGAATGACCATAAAAAGACGCAAGTGGAGGGACATGTCCAATAAAATATTGTAGTCATACCCAGGTGATAGCGGGTGCGTGTGTGTGCATAAATATCTAAATATTTACTCATAATTTTTGACGGGTCGCGTACGCTAGTTGATAATGATAATAAATACTTTCAAAAGAAATTAGAAAAATTATCCTTAAGGTTTTGATCTTGTATTTATGTTTTTACATGCAAAGCATTATGAACATAATATACATCGGCCTAATTTCACCTCTAGAAGTTGAAACAGCCCTAAGGGAAACATCTCGAAGTTCTAGATCAATACATCTTCTCCTTATCGTTTCTCAAAAAGCAAGTCACGCCAACTAATATAACCAAAAAGAACATTGACATAAGAGACAAAAGATGAAAGCCGGCGAAATCCACCAAGAAAAAGGCACATTTTACCGTCTTTAATGCGCCTCTGGGGAGCAATTGGGTAACACATTATTGCAGAGCAAATGGGAGAGACAGGATATGAGAGACCACATTCTCTCTAAATTGTCTATCACCAGCAACAAATGGAAGAATTCGAACGAGCTTTTCCTTCGCAAGACCATGACCAGGATTCACCTTTTCAGGCGGTGCTTTAGAAAGGTTATCTATTGATGTCTCTGTATAGTTATAGACCTAATATTGCCTAGGCCTATGGAGACAAGGCATGTGGGAGGACAAGGTGGAAATCCAAGGTCGACAATTGAGATAACATATTCAATTATAAGGTTACCTGGAGTCATAACAGCCAGTTTATTGACGACAGTTAAACACTCTAATGTCCCTTGTAATCTACTCTGGTTTAATATTGAAGGGAAAAAGGAAACTGCAACTTTCAATTCTTAATTCGCTTCATCTTGGCTAACAGACAGAGAAAGTTCCCTTTTTAAAGATCAAAAGGTCGCTCATGAACGGCAGAGGCAAGGGACAGTGACAATGCCCCAGCAAGCAGTACAATGCCCGAGAGACTGACAATATATTTTATGATAAGCGCCCTAGCCCCCTCTCCACCCAAGCTAGGACCAGGGAGGGCCAGGCAATGGCTGCTGATGACTCAACATATAGACCTATAGGCTCCCCCAAAACCCCCAACTTTAGCTCACAAGGATAGTAAGGTTACAGACACTAAAGGCACTAACGTGTCTGAGCGGGAGTCAAACCCCCGTCTGGCAAACACCAGGAGAGACGTTACTATGCAGGCGAAAATAAGGTCGCAATCAGACTTAAGCCTTTATGCTGTTAAGTATTAATCAATGTGCTTTTCAATAAAGAAAAAAAATACTTTTCAGCTTTCTATATGAAAATAGGATTTCCCTATCTCTCTTTCACCTATGGCTGACATATGAATCATTTGAGTATATCACAGTGAAAATTATATTCCTCACGAATGACACAAGCATCATTTATGCCTAATAAACTCCCTTAAAAATGTAAATATATATATATATA
>NC_090727.1:185314649-185319649 GCF_036898095.1 Palaemon carinicauda
AAGAGGAAGAGAACAATATAGAATAGTGTGCTCGAGTGTATTCTCAAACAAGAGAACTTTAACCCTAGATAGTGGAAGACCATAGTACAGAGGCTATGGCACTACACCCAAGACTAGACAACAATTGTTTGATTTCGGAGTGTCCTCCTGGAGGAGCTTCTTACCATAGCTAAAGAGTCTCTTCTACCGTTGCTAGGAGGAAAGTAGCCACTGAACAATTAGAGTGCAGTAGTTAACCCCTTGGGTGAAGACGAATTGATTGTTAATCTTAGTGTTGCCAGGTGTTTGAGGACAGAGGAGAATATGTAAAGAATCCGCCAGACTATTTGGAGTGTGTGTGTGTGTAAGCAAAGAGAAAATTAACCGAAATCAGAGAGAAGAATCCAATGTAGTACTGTCTGGCCAGTCAAAGGACCCCTTAACTCTAGCAGTAGTAACTCAATGGGTGGTTGACGCCCTGGCCAATCGAGTAACTTGTATGATACGAAAAAGGCAAAAAAAACGGGGTTGGGGGGGGGGGTAATTTACCCCACGGGGAATTTAACTCCACTGTACCCGTATACACAAACACACACACACACACACAGATATATATATATATATATATATATATATATATATATATATATATATATATATATATATATATACATATACATATATATATATATATATATATATATATATATATATATATATATATATATATATATGCACACATACGGAGTCTTAACCAAACCTCAATGAAAACATAACTACCTTAAAGTCTTAATATCTAATTTTTTTCCTCTTTGATCTGGAATCGAGTTGGCTCTGTTCACAAAAGCGGAAATTTAAGAAATCAGAAACAGTTGGAGTGAAAGAATTTCCGCCTTTTATTTCCGCAAGAGAAATCATCGGGTTTTCTCTTGTCACATCATTAACACATTTTCTCTCTAAATCGCTTCTTCGTTTCTCTAGAATCCCATTTGTTCATACCTCATATTTTCCTCCAATTCTCTCCCGGTTTCTTCTTGGTTTTATTTCGAAGAATTTACAGGATGTTTTCCTGATTCCCACTGAAGTTTATTCCTCCTCGGGTATTGTATTTGTCCTTAAATTGAAATTGCTTCCGGTTTATATTCGGTGGAAACGGAACTTTTTCTCTTTTTTTCCAGCTCTTAATTCGATACAAATGGGCTTCACTTTTTCCTTTGCATTTCAAATGCACCTTTTTGAAAAGAGTTAAATATACTTGGATCCTATTTGATGTGTTTTTGTTTGTTTGTTTGTTTATGAGCGCACGTTTGTTAAGTTGCCGCATTTATGTTTGTGTGTGATTGCCATGTTTATAATTGCTCGATTACATAAAGTGAAATTTTGGATGTTATTCATTGTTCATAATTTAGATTTCAAATTAAACATTATTCATAGGGTTGATATTTGGTATTTAGACCTGAATAACTGTTGAATAAGAATTGCTGTTTCGTATACAATCCTCTAATCACATAATTAAGTCTCTGCTTTGCGTTTGATTTATCTTATTTAACATACGAGGATAACATCTGAAGGGCCAATTACCCTGGTAGTCACGACGCCGGGGAACCCCCACTTAGCCAATCAAATCGTTAAGTACTGAAAGAACTCTTACACTATACAGTATTTAACCGAAAAAAAAAAAACAATCACTGCCACCATATTATGCAGGTTTAATTCAATTCACTATTCTACATCACAAGTAGAAAAAATTGCATCAAAATTCGTATACTTGTGGACGCAGATTAAGCTTCCTAAATGACAAGTCAATATTTATAGGGAATACTATGAAGCAAGAGCCCAAGTTGGGAAATCTATTAAACGTCCTTATTAATTTTTCTTTTCTGAATCTTTGCAAGTCCTACTGATTTTGTGTTCTATTAACTATTTCTCCACATGATTTCAAACTGCGCAATACTGCACGCGTGTAACATGGTGACGTTGGTGTCAGAGCGTTTGCCTTCGTGCACGAGCCCGTGTCTTGCTTTCTGCTTGGTAATCTATACCAAGCAAGCAAGCAAGCAAGTCAGAGTGCCACCTGAGGCTGTTGAGTTATAAGGCCATTAAACATCTCCTCAAGTGCCTTGAATGTAGACGCTTGCTTCCCAGGAGAAACTAAGCATACAAGAAATAATTAGAGATTTACAATGAGCTTTTTGATAAACCAGTTTGCTCCAAGACACACTGAGCAATGTCCGTTCAAGTATGATTTAATAACCTCTTTGACTTCCTTATCCATACGTAAAACTCACAGGGAAACGAGATGCTCAGATACAAAATAATAACATGGGAAATGAAAAAAGATAATATAGGAATAAGTCCGGACTAGTTTAGGTTACGCAGGGTACTCGGGTTCCTCTTTTTTCCCATTTTCTAAAAATGGCTGGAAGGAGAGACCGGATGGAGGGGTAAGAGTACTGATCAGAGGCATATGTTCAAATGTAGGCGTATCCAAAATATATGTAGAGCTTGAGCATATCTACTGTCGTCTGGTGTTCCTCGGACATTCTTTGTACCGAGTCTTTACCGATGACGTGATTACTCGTGCAAAAATGATTACATATCTCCCATTCTAACAATCTGCTTCCATGCGATGCCAAATTATTTGTTACTAGCCAACAACAAACAACACCCCACCCACCCCCAGCCAAAGAGAAAATGTAATTCTGGAACTGACAAGTAACAAACGTAATGTGATTTCTGTGACTAAAAAATACCGTTTTTTTCCTAGCAATTCTTGGCTCTTCTGATTTTGTTCTTAAGCACTTTTAATGAAATTTCTTCCTTTGTTTGTTCGTACTTTCGACTACTAGCAATGCAATTTTTCTTATATAAATTTCTTTATTACTAACAATAACTGCATGCGTGTAACATGGTGACGTTAGTGTCAGTGCGTTTGCTTCCGCGCAAGTCAGAGCGCTACCTGAGGTTGTTGAGTTATGTGGTCTTTAAGCATCCCATTCAGTGTTGCCAACTTGGCGAAAAAGAAGCTAGATTTGGCGAGTTCCTGACCTGTTGAGCGACTTTTCAAAGGCTATTGCGAACAGCGGATTTTCTAGCGAATTTTAGCCTCCTTTGGTGATTTTTCAGCGAATTTAAGAATCAAATTTATTCTTTTATATACCATTTAGTAAAAATCCAAGTAATCATAAAAATTACATTATTTACTGATCCTGTACCACTCATGTCTGAGCTCGTGCTGTCCAGTAGATGAGGGAAGGATGGGACTTTGTATACAGGAAGCCTCTCTCAACCCACATACATACCCACCACCCCCTCTCTGTACTCCAATCCTATAGCTTTCGTTTCACCATAATATAGCAATACGTCATGTTCGTAGTATTCTTGTACAGATCTTGTATACGGTATCCTTTCACTATTCGTAACTGTTGCTTGGAGACTTATGTAATACCGTTATACCGATCGAGTTCATCATACATTGTGGTCTTAGTGCTCACCTGCTGAAAAGATTTTTTGTTGAATAAGTGACAATATGGCGCCAACATATTCACAAGCATACAGGAAAAGCTGGGAATCATTCCCAGAGATTAAAGACTGGTTGAAACCATTTAAAACTGATAAAACAAAAGCATACTATTCTTATGAATTGCCCAGATCAGCTGTGCAGCTCATTGGAACAATGGTTGCTTACTCATTGCATCAAATTCAACATCGGAGGAGAAAATTGATGATGATGAACTCAATTTGTTTTAGTCCCTCGAAAACTAATGGCAAGTGTTATCAATTAACCGTCTCTCTCTCTCTCTCTCTCTCTCTCTCTCTCTCTCTCTCTCTCTCTCTCTCTCTCTCTATATATATATATATATATATATACTTATTTATTTATGTATATACTATTCATATATATATATATATATATATATATATATATATATATATATATATATATATATATATATATATATATATATATATGGATTACAGGTGAAGATATAATATTTGGTGTGCAGCAGGGTCCAAAAAACATCAGTTAACAGGCCATAATTTATTTAGAGACGTTTCGAACATTGCAATGTTCATTATCAATCTGTAAAAGATATAAATATAAAATTCTTAAAATTTGTACAATAATTTAAAAAAAATAGTAAAAGAGTATTAAAAGATTATTGATTTTATAACGGAAAATCGTAAAAAATAAAACAGTAAAACAAAAGAGAACCAGTGCTCACCAGACCATCCATAGGAAAAGGTGAAGAACGAATGAGTAAAAATTGTTACCCACCTATGACTTCAGTTATGCTAAGAAAAGAGGAGAGGCAGAGATATTAGAGTTTAAAGAAGGAACAAGCCGTTTGATATATAATGACTCAAGGGTAGTTAGAAATTCACTTTGTTTTGTCCCACCAATAATTGAAAAGTGTTTTTTGTTTACTTGGATTTTGCAAATGGCGGCATGATTCCTTATACTAGAAAATTCTGGGTTACCAAGTCTCTGACCCGTTCTTCACCTTTTCCTATGGATGGTCTGGTGAGCACTGGTTCTCTTTTGTTTTACTGTTTTATTTTTTACGATTTTCCGTTATAAAATCAATAATCTTTTAATACTCTTTTACTATTTTTTTTAAATTATTGTACAAATTTTAAGAATTTTATATTTATATCTTTTACAGATTGATAATGAACATTGCAATGTTCGAAACGTCTCTAAATAAATTATGGCCTGTTAACTGATGTTTTTTGGACCCTGCTGCACACCATATATATATATATATATATATATATATATATATATATATATATATATATATATATATATATATATATATATATATATACATATATAACACTCAAACAAATCTAGCTACTTTTTATGGAATCTGGCGAATTTTGACGCCTCTTCCTGCGACTTTCTGGCAAACACATTTGGCAACACTGATCCCATTAGTGCCTTGAATCTAGACGCTTGCTTCTTGCATACAAGAAATAATGAGAGATTAATAATGACCTTTTGATAAATCATTTTG
>NC_090727.1:185334649-185337149 GCF_036898095.1 Palaemon carinicauda
AGGTGTCATCCTACTAGCATTAGATGCTCTCCGACCTCTATTTTGAGGTGTCATCCTTCTAGTATTAGATGCTCTTTCACCTCTTTTTGAGGTGTCCTACTTCTAGCATTAGATGCTCTTTCACCTCTTTTGGAGGTGTCATCCTTCTAGCATTAGATGTTCTTTGACCTCTATTTTGAGGTGTCATCCCTCTAGTATTAGATGCTCTTTCACCTCTATTTTGAGGTGTCATCCTTCTAGCATTAGATGCTCTTTCACCTCTTTTTGAGTTGTCATACTTCTAGCATTGGATGCTCTTTCACCTCTTTTGAGGTGTCATCCTTCTAGCATTAGATGTTCTTTGACCTCTATTTTGACATCCTTCTAGCATTAGATGCTCTTTCACCTCTATTTTGATGTGTCATCCTTCTAGCATTAGATGCTCTTTCGCCTCTTTTTGAGGTGTCATCCTTCTAGCATTAGATGCTCTTTCACCTCTTTTTGAGGTGTCATCCTTCTAGCATTAGATGCTCTCCGACCTCTATTTTGAGGTGTCATCCATGTAGCATTAGATGCTCTTTCACCTCTTTTTGAGGTGTCATCCTTCTACATTAGAGGCTCTCCGACCTCTATTTTGAGGTGTCATCCTACTTGCATTAGATGCTCTCCGACCTCTATTTTGAGGTGTCATCCTTCTAGCATTAGATGCTCTCCGACCTCTATTTTGAGGTGTCATCTTTCTAGCATTACATGCTCTTTCACCTCTTTTTGAGGTGCCATTCTTCCAGCATTAGATGCTGTCTGACCTCTATTTTGAGGTGTCATCCTTCTAGCATTAGATGTTCTTTCACCTCTATTTTGAGGTGTCATCCTTCTAGCATTAGATGCCCTTTCACCTCTTTTCGAGGTGCCATCCTGAAGGCATTAGATGTTTTTTTGACCTCTATTTTGAGGTGCCATCCTTCTAGCATTAGATGCTCTCCGACCTCTATTTTGAGGTGTCATCCTTCTAGCATTAGATGCTCTTTCACCTCTTTTTGAGGTGTCATCCTTCTAGCATTAGATGCTCTCCGACCTCTATTTTGAGGTGTCATCCTTCTAGCATTAGATGCTCTTTCACCTCTTTTTGAGGTGTCATCCTACTAGCATTATATGCTCTCCGACCTCTATTTTGAGGTGTCATCCTTCTAGTATTAGATGCTCTTTCACCTTTTTTTGAGGTGTCATCCTTCTAGCATTAGATGCTCTTTCACCTCTTTTTGAGGTGTCATCCTTCTAGCATTAGATGTTCTTTGACCTCTATTCTGAGGTGTCATCATTCGAGCATTAGATGCTCTTTCACCTCTATTTTGAGGTGTCATCCTTCTAGCATTAGATGCTCTTTCACCTCTTTTTAAGGTGTCATCCTTCTAGCATTAGATGCTCTTTCACCTCTTTTTGAGGTGTCATACTTCTAGCATTAGATGCTTTTTCATCTCTTTTTGAGGTGTCATCCTTCTAGCATTAGATGTTCTTTGACCTCTATTTTGAGGTGTCATCCTTCTAGCATTAGATGCTCTTTCACCTCTATTTTGAGGTGTCATCCTTCTAGCATTAGATGCTCTTTCACCTCTTTTTGAGGTGTCATCCTTCTAGCATTAGATGCTCTCCGACCTCTATTTTGAGGTGTCATCCTTGTAGCATTAGATGCTCTTTCACCTCCTTTTGAGGTGTCATCCTTCTAGCATTAGATGCTCTCCGACCTCCATTTTGAGGTGTCATCCTACTAGCATTAGATGCTCTCTGACCTCTATTTTGAGGTGTCATCCTTCTAGCATTAGATGCTCTTTCACCTTTTTTTGAGGTGCCATCCTTCCAGCATTAGATGCTCTCTGACCTTTATTTTGAGGTGTCATCCTTCTAGCATTAGATGCTCTCCGACCTCTATTTTGAGGTGTCATCCTTTTATCATTAGATGCTCTTTCACCTCTTTTTGAGGTGTCATCCTACTAGCATTAGATGCTCTCCGGCCTCTATTTTGAGGTGTCATCCTTCTAGTATTAGATGCTCTCCGACCTCCAGGATGTCCTCAGAACCAAATCTCTCCTCTTCCTCTGAGAGCTCTTCATTACTGCTCCGCTCCTTTGAGAGATTTCTATTTCTTCTTTCTGCCTTTGAGAGCTCTCTTTTCCTCTTCTCTCTCTCTCTTTGAGAGCTTTTTATTATTCTTCTCTTTCTTTGATACCTCTCTGTTATTCATCTCTTCCTTAGTGACTTCACCATTACTGGTCTCTTCCTTAGACACTCCAGCATTACTGGTCTCTTCCTTTGAGAGCTTTCTTTTTCTCTTCTCTCTATTTGATAGCTTTTTATCACTTCTCTCTGTCTTTGAATCGTCTTCAGACCAATGTATATCAAGAGTAGGAACTTTTTCTTCTTCCTCCTTCTCCTCCTTCTCTTCTTCTGCATCCTCCTTTTCTCCTCTTTGAGGAAGACCCGGCTCTTTTTCTTCTTCTTCCACTGGAAGATTGATTTCATCTTC
>NC_090727.1:185342149-185349649 GCF_036898095.1 Palaemon carinicauda
ACTTTTAAGAAAATAGTCATCACAATATTCTCTCTCTCTCTCTCTCTCTCTCTCTCTCTCTCTCTCTCTCTCTCTCTCTCTCTCTCTCTCTCTCTCTCTCTCATGCTAAAGCGTAGTTTTTGGTTAGCCTCACTTGTTGCCAAATGTAAATGGAACGTCTAATGCAGTATCAGTGTTATTAAGGGAAAATGAAGGTGTCAGGAGGAAATTTGGCAACGCTGCTCATCGTTCTCTCGAACCATTAGTTGTGTGAAACATGAGTATTTCTATTTTGTTTATATTGTGTCATTTATTGCTTATTTCGTTATATTACCTGTAATACTTCCCCTTTTATTATAAAATGTAAATTTCTAAATATTTGATCTTAAATTATAGATCTGTTAAGGTTTAGAAAAAACCAAAAGACGAACATCAGGAATTCCTTTGAATTGATATGATAACATAGATGCAATAGAAGACTATCAATCAATTACCTATTCCTTCGACTCAGAAAGAGGCCGACGGGGGTGGCTACATCATGGTTTTGAAAACAATTATTAGGAATCTCTCTCTCTCTCTCTCTCTCTCTCTCTCTCTCTCTCTCTCTCTCTCTCTCTCTCTCTCTCTCAGATAATAATTTGTAATTACAAAGTAGCTATAGTGAAACTTTACACATACTTTTTTAATACTTTCCAAATTTATTTTATGTAAAATTTTGGCGAATGAAAGTATTACAGTTTCTCGTGTGCCCTGATGAGGTACACACACACAAACGTACACACTCACACTTACACTGCATTTATTCCTGACGTAAATTTTAATACATGTGCTTAATATTTCTAAAATTGTATATATATATATATATATATATATATATATATATATATATATATATATATATATATATATATATATACACACAAATTACTAGCTAAGCTACAACCCTAGTTGGAAAAACAAGTTGCTATAAGCCCAAGGACTCAAACAGGGAAAATAGCCCAGTGAGGAAAGGAAATAAGGATATAGGTAAACGATAAGAGAAGTAATGAACAATCAAAATTAAATATTGAAAAAAAAAAAAACATTAACATCAAAACAAATATTTCATATATAACTATAAGAAGACATGTAGGCCTAGAGAGAGAGAGAGAGAGAGAGAGAGAGAGAGAGAGAGAGAGAGAGAGAGAGAGAGAGAGAGAGAGAGCGAGATGTAGCCGTTTCGATTCCACTGCAGGACAAAGGCCTCAGACATATCCTTATACATGGCTGTGATTTGGCTACTTTTGCAGCACCGAGCTGGCCAACTATGGATTGGTGATGGTGGGAGACTTTTTCTCTGATCGCTCACAGGAAACCAACCTAGTATTGGTGTCCCAGACATATTAGATTAAAATTTGTTGGGAGATTTTTATTTAAAAACTTAAATACGCAAAAAGAAATTTCAATTTTAATCATTTATAATAAATCCAGATGAAAATTATTGTAAAATTTGATTGATTTTAATCAAATGTAAAAACAAAAATTGTAAAGGTTTTTTCCTTAAAAGATTTGGAAAAAGAAGAAAAGTCTTTGTTTCATATTTTACCAGAAAAATTTAGAAAAATACCTTCAAACTTTGATTTTTTTTACAAATAATAAAAAAAATATACACATTTTTATATAATAATTCATCAATTTATTAAATTTTACGGTAAATTTTTATAAAAAATATATTTTAAATATGAAAAATCTAAATTAGAAATGATAGTTATATATTAGATAAGGATTAGGTAAGAGTTTTTAGTTACTCTTTTAAAGCATATTTATTTTTCATATAATTTCAATAGTATATTTATATATTAAGACAAAAAACAAACAAATACATATTTATCTTTTCAAGCTGTGTAATTTTTTGCCAAATATTTGCGAGATATTAAAGGTAATTAGCCATTGTTTACATAAGAAATTGACAATTACCTTTTAAATATCTATTATTATCCACGGTTATTTTAACTTAAAATAGATTACATCAAAGTCGTTATTTTCACTTCAGAAATTGGAGCTAAATTCAAACACTAACAAAATACCTTAATTATTCAAAATTATGGGATATATACAGACTTTTCAACAAATTTTCTTGATTAAAATTAAACTTTGATAAAATCTAGGGGAATTTCATTAAAAACTTCACTATTTTTATTCATATAATCTTTTTTATTTTGGCCACGTGTTCTTGCTAAAAATCAGCTGATTTTTGGCATTACCAACTAATATTTGCAATGTACCTTCAATATATCATATTTATTTGATAAATAGAGAATTATTGGTATAAAATACTATTTAAAAAAGATTTTTATAGTTTAATAATATGATATTTAATAAAAAGTATGTTTACTAAGCATAAATTTAAAGTTTATACATTAGTTATATAATAGAAAACTTAATAGTTGCAAAATTATGTATATATAGATGTATATATATACACATGAATATTGATATATATATATATATATATATATATATATATATATATATATATATATATATATATATATGTATGTATATATATTAATATATATATATATATATATATATATATATATATATATATATATATATATATATATATATGTATATATATATATATATATATATATATATATATATATATATATATATATATATATATATATATATCTATATCTATATATGCATATATATATATATATATATATATATATATATATATATATATATATATATATATATACTATATATACTATATATACTATATATATACAGTATATATATATATATATATATATATATATATATATATATATATATATATATATATATATATACATATATATAGTAAAATCAGTTTGTACTTGAATGTTCCAATGTAGATCCCATAGAATGGCTCCACGGGTAACCATTCTAATGTTATTCTTTTATTTCCAAATAC
Source organism: Palaemon carinicauda (assembly GCF_036898095.1). Taxonomy (NCBI): domain Eukaryota; kingdom Metazoa; phylum Arthropoda; class Malacostraca; order Decapoda; family Palaemonidae; genus Palaemon; species Palaemon carinicauda. The sequence continues at coordinate 185,345,076 of NC_090727.1, forward strand.
TTTGATTTATGCAATAGCGTTCCCTTTAATGCCTTTCCGGTTATGCTATGTTTAGAATTGTTGACCTGGTTTCCTACAGTACCCTTTTTTAAATTTTTGAGAAATGTTCCGCAACTAACAGACACGACCTTTTCCCCCAGTCTATTACGTGAGTTTTGCTCCTACGGCACTTGGTAAGAGCCGGTTTTCTTTAGCCTCTTCCTATGATGATGGGGTTCTTAAAACATCTTATTCTAAAAATCATCTAGTTTTGGCTTATCACTTTATTGGGCAATTTTCTGATATAATAATCTTATTAACTTCTTTCTCTTTACGATTGTGCTAAAAGTGACATGTTATGGCTCTAATTTGATTCTGAATTCTTAAGGTAATCTAATCCGTTGTCCAAATAAATTGCTGTTGCCATTTATATGTCCTAATCATCATATTCTTTTTGTGGACGTAAAACCTGTCCATTATTATTATTGTTATTATTATATTATTGTTATTATTATATCATTGCTATTATTATATTGTTGTTAGTATTATATCTTATTATATTATATTACATTATCATTATATTAGTTATATTAATTATATTATATTAATTATTATTATATTATCATTATTATTATTATTATACTAACATTATTATTATTATTATTATTATTATTATTATTATTATTATTATTATTATTATTATTATTATTATTATTATTATTATTACTATTGCTAGCTAAGCTGCCACATTATTTAGAAAAGCAAGATGCTATAGGCCCAAGGGCTCCAACAGGAAAAAATAGCAAAGTAACGAAAGGAAATAAGGAAATAAATAAATGATATGAGAAATAATGAACAATTAAAATAGATTACTATAAAAACAATATTGACATCAAAACATATTCTACATATAAACTATAAAAGAGCTTACGTCAGCCTGTTCAACATAAAATATTTGACATAGGTTTCCTCTCTATATATTCAAAGATGGATTGCAACGACATCGAGATGAATTTGATAAAACGCTGGAAGACGAAAACTAAGAATACATCCCATACTATTGAATACAGAATATGTTAAGGTAATCCTCCTGAAAAAAAAAACCAAATAAACAGAACATGTATATAATATTAAGCAATTGTTTGGAACCAAAATATTTCAAAAAAGAAAGTCATGATTACCTCCTGTTTAACCGAAACATACCAATTAATTTGAAATGGATCTTGCCTAAAACAAACAGCAGTGTAATTTGCCAAAGTTGTTTTCACACCCAAAAATTCCTTATTGGTCAAATAGATAAATCTTTTCTGAAACGAAAGTTCAGATTAATCCAACAAGCTCATTCAGAGTATTGTTATAGAATAATTATAACAGGTAAAAAGCTCTTCGTTAAAATTGTAATACATTGTCTGTTTTCATTAAACTTATTGAATGCACTAAAGAAATTGTTTACCAATAGTCCAATCAGGCATAGAGGTAAAGGAGAGCATATTAATTCGTTAGCCATAATAATTCGTAAAAACAACTGTGTTTTGAGGGAATTTTAACATCGACAAAAATACATTGCTGTGTTCACCGTTTATTCATTATTGGGATGATTTCGTCACAAATATAAAAGGCTATATAGAATAACGGCCAAAGAGTGTAATGAAATCATCTCTGCAAATGCATTGTTAAAAAACCTCATTCGACACTTTGATATTCTGATTGAATATTGGCAGCCTGAATCAAGCAATTTACATAGTATGGGAAGTGTGTTTCAAGTTAAAGTCACAACAACAACAACAAAAACTCTAATGGTATCACATGTATTTTTACACATCTAAGGATGTGACATTGTTACTGTGTGTACTCTTAGAATACTAGCTATTTCATTCATTCCGTTAAAAAGAATGGCAATATAATGGAGGGTTGAGATGGAGCGTCCTAATTCTGAGGACGTTTTCATACCATCATTCAGTAAATTTAAATATGACTGGCTGGCTTTAGGCTGGTTGACGGTAAATCTGCTTCTTTGTCCCGGTGTAAAGGTTTCAAGTTACCCCTAGTGTCAAACTACCCCCCCCCCCATAACTTGAAACTGGTTTCAAATTACCGGGGGGGGGGTGGTAGTTAGAAACTGGTTTCAAGTTAACCCCTCCGTTTTCAAGTTACCCCCTCATCAGAATGATAAATAATTCCTGTGACATCGGAAATATGTATCATGCATTTATTACTGGCTTCGCAGCAGTAGGAAAAGGAGTTTATTTTTGTAATTATGACCAAATATTGTGTATTAGTGAATTATATGACACGTTAGAAGTCACAGACTGTAATATAAGGTTTTGTGGTAAAGGCGAGGTAAATTTTTATCTTATTTCAGTGTTTGCGTAATTGTCGATATTTTCGTATTTAAGACCTAACGTGTCATATAATTCCCTAATACACAATATTTGTCACAGACTGTAATTTAAGGTTTAGGGATAACGGCGAGGTAAAACTTCATTTTATTTCAGTGTGCGCGAGATTGTCGAGAATTTTTTTTTTCTTTTGTTTTCTCCAATAGATTCCATTCATGTGCTTTGGGTGCATTAGCTTCGGGCGGCAATATGCCAGGAGAAATTGACACAAAAATCACTCAGAATGAATGGCGTTGATTATCTCATTATGTACTCAAATGCATATATATATATGTATATATATATATATATATATATATATATATATATATATATATATATATATATATATATTTATATATATATATATATATATATATATATATATATATATATATATTTATATTTATATATATATATATATATATATATATATATATATATATATATATATATATATATATATATATATATATATATATATATATATATCTTTTGAACATGATAATAGTTAACAAAAATAATGAGTAGTTGGAGTTCGTTGACATTCTTGGCAATCAGGGCTGACTTGGGTCCTGTCCACGGACGGTTTCTGCAAGAGAACGTGCAGGCTGTTTATCAGTCTTCGTGCGCTTCTTGGGTGGAGCAGCTGGGTCGTAGGTCTGGTGCTTTGATGATATCTGTGGTTCATTGTACCTTACCAAATTTGTACCGTTGATCTTTTTCTTCAGTTCGACGTTGTTGTTTAATAGCTTACATATGTTCTTTCCACACACACCTGAGACGACGTATGGCCCAGTGCGCCGTTCCTGGAAACGGCCACCTTTCCTGTCAACTCTGACAAGATTTTTTAAGAGGACTATGTCCCCGACACGGTACGATGCGTGTTCGCGCTGTTTATCGTACTGTCTTTTCTGCATCTGTTGTGCGGTGTTGATGTTTGCTGTGACCTTTGACAACATCCTGTCCCGAATCGATGTCATGACATCAATGGTCGCAGCAATCGTGGCTGCTTGGCAGTCGTCCGGATTCTCCTCGATGACCTCGTAGTCACGGGGCTGACAGTGTTGTAGCTCAACTGGAATGACGGCCTGCCGATGGTAGACTACCTTGAAGGGAGTAAGCTTTGTCGAGGCGTGTTTTAACGTGCGATACGCGAAGAGTACTGCATGTATACAGTCTACCTAGTTCTCACGGTTCTCAAGGCATTTAACGAGAGAATCCTTGATGGTCCGGTTATGGAGTTCGACGAGGCCGTTGGCTTGAGGATGGTAGGCGCTAGTAACGAGCTGCTTCGTGCCTGTCATGTCATGTAGCGTATATGATACCTGGTTTACGAATTCACGTCCTTGATCGTTGATCTGAATATTGACACACCCATGACGGCAGATGATTTTCTCAAGCAAGAATTTTGCAACGTTCTCGGTTGTGTGGACTTTAAGAGCATGTGCCTCTTGCCATTTTGAGAAATAGTCCATGGCGACAACAACACAGCAGTATCCGTCTTCTGTCTTGGGCATGTTAGTGATGACGACGCCGATTTGCACCATTACCTCACTTGGGACAGGCACAGGATGCAGTTCAGCAGCTTCCGTTTGCTGAAGGGTGTTTACTTTTTGGCCTCTGTCACATGCGGTGACAAAATCACGGACATCGGCGCTCACGTTTTTCCAATAAAAGCATTCCAGGAACTTTGCTCTGGTCTTGTGTATGCTGACGTGACCGCTCACACAACGCGCCGTGTCGCTGATGCCAGCACCTTGGTGAACACTGGCAATGATTCTGCACTGTTCTTAGTCTCAGATGACGAGGAGTTCTACATCACTAGCGTCAGACGTAGATGATCTCACAGTTCTGTGGTGGTAGTACAGCTGACCACAATGAGATGAGTATTTTGTTGCTAGTCTTCGAATATTGGCTTTTTCGTTTTTTGAAGCCCCGTGTGGGTACTTAGAATTAACTACGTATTCAAAGATGATGTCGAGGTTGTCGGATTTCCGTTCAGCAGCCATACTGACGACTTTTGGACAAATGATACTGTGATCGGGTTAAACCTGGATTTATATACATCCCACGGTTCAGATCCACAAGGGCAGCCAACATGCAGCTTAAGGAGTCAATCACCAGAACTCATTTGCGGCGGTGCTGATTCTTCTTAATCCGGATGCTTTCGCTTCACTAAGACAAGGGAAGGAAAATGACAAACTAGGAAATATG
>NC_090727.1:185359649-185367149 GCF_036898095.1 Palaemon carinicauda
AAGATGGGAGATAGGAAATCGGTAATATGGAATATACAGGGAATTAGTCATATTGATTAGCCACTTTTGAATTTCTCTAACCTCTATGAAAAAAAAATATCAAGAAGAGAAAAAAGTTTCAGAGAGAGAGAGAGAGAGAGAGAGAGAGAGAGAGAGAGAGAGAGAGAGAGAGAGAGAGAGAGAGAGAGAGAGAGAGAGAGAGAGGCCAATTCCAGATCAAGGAGAGGGTTTGGTAGCATAGCGTTGCGTTTTGACATTCCAACTCGAATACCATAAAAAGAAATGACTTTTATGCTCTTTCCTCTTTTCCCCGTTACGATGTTTTCCAAAGAGTTCGTCCACCTGAAACTATTTCTTCTCGAGCCAATGCAAAGGGCATTTAATCCGTTTCCAAGCTGTTCGAGAAGTCTTAACACAATGAAGAAGACATGGGCCAAGTATATGATTGTTGTTGTTGTTGCTGTTCTATCTAAAAAATAGCTTTATGTTGTCAATCAAGAGACTTTTTAGCTATGGTAAGCTCCTCTTCTAGGAGACGGACACTCCATAATCAAACCATTGTTCTCTAGTCTTCGGTTGTACCATAGCCTCTGTACCAAGGTCTTCCACTGTCTCTTGGGTTAGAGCTCTCTTGATTGAGGGTACACTCAGGCACACTAATCAGTCTAATTTCTCTTCCCCTTGTTTTGTTTTTCTAGTGTAAATAGGAAATATTTACTTTAATGTTGATCATCATCATCATCTCCTCCTACACAGAGGGCCTCAGTTAGATTTCGCCAGTCGTCTTTATCTTGCGCCTTTAATTCAATACTTCTCCATTCATCATCTCCTACTTCGCGCTTCATAGTCCTCAGCCATGTAGGTTTCAGTTTTCCAACTTTCCTAGTGCCTTTTGGAGCCCAGCTGAACGTTTGGTGCACTAATCTCTTGGGGAGTGCGAAGAGCATGCCCAAACCATCTCCATCTACGCCTTATCATGATCTCCTCCACATATGGCACTCGAGTAATTTCTCTTGTAGCTTCATTTCTAATCCTGTCCTGCCATTTAACTCCCAATATCCTTCTGAGGGATTTGTTTTCAAATCTACTAAATCTATTGGAGGTTATTTCATTGTCATACCATGACTCCTGTCCATAGAGAAACACCAATCGCATTAAACTGATATATAGTCTGATTTTTATATGTAATTTCAGAGGCGATTTGATTTCCAAGCTTTACTTAACCTTACCATTGTCTGATTTGGTTTTTTCAATCTTTCACTAAAATCTAATTCTAAAGACCCTGTATTGGAGATCATAGTTCCTAAATGCTTAAATGATTCTACCTCATTAATAATTTTTCCTTCCAATGATATTTCATCTTCCATTGCATACTCCATTCTCGTCAACTCTGTCTTTCTTCTATTTATCTTCAGCTCAACTTCGTGTAATATTTCATGGATTCTGGTAAGCAAGCATTGCAAATCCTGTGGTGTTCTGCTAACAAGGACAGTATCATCAGCAAACTATAGGTCTGCTAAATTCCTATCACCAATCCAGTCCAATCCTTCACAATCTCCGACTGTTCTACGAATTTCAAAATCCATGAAGAGGATAAACATCATAGGTGACAACACATTCCCTTGGAGTATTCCGCTGTTCACATGTTACTGTTCCTAAAATATTTTTTCTTGTTTCCTTTCCTCACTAGGCTATTTTCTTTGTTGGGGCCCCTGGGTTTATAGCATCCGGCTTTTCCATCTGGGATTGTAGCTTAGCAAGTAATAATAATAATAATAATAATAATAATAATAATAATAATAATAATAATAATACCTTCCTCCAACTGTCTTCTTCTTCTTCTTGCGAATTTGCTTTGCCTACTTTCCTCGGAAAAAAAAAATAGAAAGCTCAAGGATTTCCACCAAATGGCAATTGAAATTGACAACATTAACAGTAATAATAACATGGGCATAGAGCGGAGAATAATCAAGAAAAAGAAAAGGAGAATCAAACTTCCTTTCTTCGGATATAGAAGATTCAATCTATTTTGGAAAAATATGATGGACCGTAAAGTATTGAAAACCCTCATTAAAACAGACTACAGCTAAAACTTATTGCAAAATGAAATACGCCATTATCTTTAAAGACCATTATAACAAGTATGGCATTTGGGTTCAAGTCAACAATTACGTATAAAACATAGTCCAATTTGTAGAAAGAAACGGTAGCATTATTATCGATAAACTATAAAAAAAACTTTGTCCTTTTTTATAAATTATCAATAATAATAATACTATCGGTATGGGTTTTAGGACTTTGTGATAATGTCACAATAGAGATATTTTTAATTTTCTAAACACCAATTCAAGTGAAAATAGTAACCTTAGAAAAAAAAGAATAGTAGATTTGATATAAGGTTGGCTAGGGCACCAGCCGCCCGTTGAGGTACTACCGCTAGAGTTATGGGGTCCTTTGACTGGCCAGACAGTACTATATTTGATCCTTCTCTCTGATTACGGCTCTTTCCCTTTGCCTACACAGACACCGAATAGTCAGGCCTATTCTTTACAGATTCCCCTCTGTCCTCACACACCTGACAACACTGAGATTACCAAACAATTCTTCTTCACCCAAGGGGGTTAACTACGGCAATGTAATTGTTCAGTGGCTACTTTCCTCTTGGTAAGGGTAGAAGAGACTTTTTAGATATTGTAAGCAGCTCTTCTAGGAGAAGGACACTCCAAAATCATACCATTGTTCTCTAGTCTTGGGTAGTGCTATAGCCTCTAAACCGTGGTCTTCAACTGTTTTAGGTTAGAGTTCTCTTGCTTGAGGGTACACTCGGGCACACTTTTCTATCTAGTTTCTCTTCTTCTTGTTTTGTTGAAGTTTTTATTGTTTATATGGGAAATATTTATTTAAATGTTGTTACTATTCTTAAAATTTTGTTCTTCCTTGTGTCCTTTCCTCACTGAGCTATTTTTCTGTTGGAGCCCCTTGGCTTATAGCATCCTGCTTTTCCAACTAGGGTTGTAGCTTAGCATTTAATAATAATAATAATACTAATAATAATAATACTGATCAACTGTAAGCTTTCATTACCGCATAAATAAAAAAAAAATTAATTCGAAAGGCAATGAAGTAGGTCATTATAATCCTGACTATATCAGGCTAAAATGATCAACGTTCAATGAATTTTCACGCTAAAAATCATCAAGTTCAATGAATATTCCTGCTAAAACAAATCGAAGTTCAATGAATCAAAGGATCCAGTTAGTGTGGAAATATGAAAGAACTCAGTGTTATGTCTTCATAACGCTATAAAATGGTAAGTATTTTGTACCAACCGTGTGTCACACAATTGTACATAATTCCTTTTGCATATATTATGCTTGTATCTTCGCTCTTCCCTCGCACTAAACGAACATGAAAATTCATGTCTGCAGTTTCCTCTGTAACATTGTCTGTCTTGTTAACTTGTTATGTCCTGTTGCCTTGAGGTTTTGTATATAAAGGAGAGTGTTCTATAAAAATATAACTCAGTTGATTGCATCCTGCCTTTGAGTTCACAACCCTCTCTCGGCCCGTCACATTGGTGACCCCAGAAGTCGACTCGCTCCCACTGCCTTCCACCCCCACCTCCCTCGCCCCTCCATCGTTGGTACTATGACGGAGACAGACTCTACTACAGCAGTTGGCGCTGCGGCCGCCCCATTGACACTTTCACCGTTCGCCAGCGGAGAAGCGGTTGCTTGGTTTCAACGCGCAGAAGTCCACTTTCGTATCAGGGGCGTGACTCGCTCAACCACCAAAGCGGATTATGTTCTCGCGACGATACCCGAGGACACCTTCCCAGAAATATCCGACTGGCTTTGTGAACAAGGAGACACCCCAATAGCGTATGACGCCCTCAAAACATACCTTTTGCAGCAGTACTCGCCGTCGCCAGCCACCCGTATAGCAAAGCTTTTTCAGCTCTCGCAACAACCGTTGGGGGACCAAAGGGCTTCGCTTGCCCTCAGGGAAATGACCAGTATCGCTCGCCTTCAACCTGCCGCAGACGGCTCTCCTCGTGAGGTGAACCTACTTCGTGCCCTTTGGATACGCCGTTTACCCGAACCTGTACGCGCTGCCATACCCGATGTCGATAGTTTACCCATAAAGGACTTGATGACCAAAGCCGACGCCCTTATGGACAGCCACTTCAAGACCTCCATCAACGCCTCCACCCCTGACGACGAGGATGCCTATTCAACGTCAACCGAAGCTGACATGAATGGCGTAGGACATACACGCCTACCCTGTGACGTGCCGAAGCGGCGACAAAGCCGCCCACCACCCACCTATTGCTCGCGCCCCAACGAACGACTTCTACAGCCACTTACTACTTCCCATCCGCCGCAGTTTTGCTACTACCACTTCAGATTTGGGGCAACCGCAAAAAAATGTGCCAAGGATTGTCAGTGGCCAAAAAACGTGTAAGTAGGCCATCGCTTGTGGCGGTGGCCTCCCATGTTTCTAATTTTTTCTTTTTACAGGATGCAGGAACGGGCGTGCGATTTTTGGTAGACACGGGTGTGCTTGTCGTTCTCTTTTGCCAAGGAAACTCTTCAAGGTCTACATCTGCCGACGTCCGCTTGGTAGCTGCCAACGGATCTGCGATACCCACCTACGGTTACGAGAACCTCACATTATCGTTCGGAAACGGTAAATTCAATTGGAAGTTTCTCGTTGCTGACGTCACAATGCCAATCCTCGGTGCGGATTTTCTCTCTCATTTCCACCTTCTGGTCGATGTCGCCCACCGACGATTGGTCAACGCAGACTCGTACTTGTCAACACCTCTTCAACCCGCCCCCTCTAACCTCGCTCTCCACATCAGCGCACCCATGGATGCCTACGCCCACCTCCTCACGTCGTACCCAGAAGTTTTCCGTCCAGAACTTCGCCAAACGCCCACGGTTCCTGCCAAGCACGGTATTTATCATCATATCAAGACGACGGGACCCCCCAGTCTTCGCAAAATTCAGACGTCTGGCACCGGAACGATTGGCAGCCGCCAAACAGACGTTCGCCGAAATGGAGAAAATGGGCCTTTGCCAAAAGGCCTCCAGCCCATGGTCGTCACCCTTACACATCGTTCTGAAGAAAGAGGGCTCCCTCCGTCCATGCGGGGATTACAGGCGCCTGAACATGCAAACAGAACCGGATCACTACCCCCTCCCAAACATTGCCGATGTGACCTCCTACCTGCATAAAGCGAAGGTTTTCTCTACGCTCGACCTCCTGAAGGGGTATTATCAGGTGCCTATGAACCCAGAAGACATCCCCAAGACCGCCATCACCACTCCGTTTGGCACATACACCTTCACTTACTCCAGTTTTGGCCTTCGTAATGCTGGGGCAACGTTTCAACGTCTCATGGATGGCATCTTAGGGGACCTCCCTTTCTGTGTATATTATGTGGACGACATACTTGTGTTCTCCTCCTCAAAAGAGGAACACCTCCATCACCTGCGCATCGTGCTCGACCGCCTGCAACAAAACGGCCTTGTAGTCCGGTACGACAAGTGTACCTTTGGCGCCAACGAAGTGTCGTTCTTAGGGCACCGTATCACTCCTGAAGGAGTCCATCCCCTCCCTGAGAAGGTAGCAGCCGTTCAGAATTTCCCCGCGCCCTCGACCGTCAAAGCTCTGCAGGAACTCTTGGGCATGATCAACTATTATCACCGTTTTCTGCCAGCCATTGCTGCCACTCTTGCTCCCCTCTACGCCTCCCTCAAGGGCAAGCCAAAGGACCTGAAGTGGGGTCCCCTTCAAGAGGCAGCCTTCTGCAATGCAAAGAAGGCCCTATCAACTGTTGCGGCTCTCACTTTTCCTATCCCACACGCCCCTCTCATTCTCTCCACCGATGCCAGCGACGTCGCTATTGGTGCAGTACTTGAGCAGGTGGTCAAAGGCTCGCCCCACCCATTGGCCTTCTTCAGCAGAAAACTGTCCAAGGCAGAATCGGGTTATTCTACCTTCGATCGAGAATTGCTGGCGGTGCACTTGGCTGTCCGTTACTTTCGCCATTTCTTAGAAGGTACGCCCTTCGTCATTCGCACAGACCACATGCGTCTGGTGCACGCCTTCACTCGACAGTCTGACGCCTGGTTCGCCCGTCAACGCCGACATCTCTCCGCCGTGGCTGAAAACAATTCCACCCTCCAATACGTCCCTGGGAAAATGAATCCCGTTGCCGATGCCCTGTCAGGAAACACGTTGGCTGCCGTTCAACTGGGATTGCATTACAACGGCCCTGGCTGAAGCCCAACGACAGGATCCAGAGTATCAAGCTTGTAGGACATCCTGCACGTCCCTCCGTTGGGAAGATTTTCCCCTCGAAGACTCCAACACCATCCTCCTCTGTGACGTCAGTACTGGTAGACCGCGACCTTGGATTCCTGCTCCCATGCGCCGACAGGTGTTTGATTTCATTCACGGCCTTTCACATCCCTCGTGCCGTTCTACTGCACAGCTGCTGAAGGCAAAGTTCATTTGGCACGGCATTTCTAAGGATGCTAAGGATTGGGTCTGCGCCTGTACTTCTTGCCAAACTTCCAAAGTACATCGACACATGGATTCAGGAGTGGGCACCTTTCCTCAACCTCAGCGTCGTTTTGCACACATTCACGTCGACGTTGTAGGCCCCCTACCCACATCACAAGGACATCGTTACCTGTTTACCGTCATCGACCGCTCCACTCGTTGGCCTGAAGCCATTCCCATGGAAACTGCAACGTCCGCCTCATGTACATCTGCCTTACTCTCTGGATGGATTTCAAGATTCGGTATCCCTGAGCATATTACTTCTGACAGGGGAACCAATTTCACCTCTCAATTGTGGACGTCATTAGCGAATCTCCTGGGCATCACCCTACATCAGACAACGGCCTACAACCCCGCTGCCAATGGAATAGTTGAACGTTTTCATCGCACCCTCAAAGCAGCTTTGATGTCCCTCTGCAAGGATTGCAACTGGTTTACTCAGCTTCCCTGGGTCCTCCTGGGACTAAGGACCACTCCTAAAGACGCCCTCGATGTCTCGGCAGCTGAAATGGTGTATGGCGACCCGTTGGTCGTCCCTGCCGAATTTTTTCCTTCTACAACCTCCTCCGACGATCTCCAGCGCATACGTCACGTCGTGGGAAAATTTACTCCGTGCCGCCAGACTTACAAGCCCTCAGCGAAGCATCACATACCAACGGACTTGCACTCTGCAACGCACGTCTTCCTGCGCAACGACACTAGCAAGCCACCACTAACGCCCACTTACACGGGCCCTTTCCTTGTGATCCGACGCAGTCCGAAACATTCCTACTAAACATTCGGGGCAAAGAAGACTGGGTCTCCATTGATCGTCTAAAACCTGCTTATCTTCTGCCAGATGACCCGCCTACAGTTCGCCTCTCAGATCAGGGCGCCCTATTTAACATATACAGTATGTCATTTTTAGGGGGGGGAAGCCATGTACCA
>NC_090727.1:185372149-185374692 GCF_036898095.1 Palaemon carinicauda
AGAAAGAAGAAATAACACAAATAAATCATTCTGAAAAGAGATTTGTCTTTTATATGAGAAAAATTATCTAATAAGAATATATAGTCATACGAATGAACAAAACTCGTGCGCGGTGTTCGGAAATGTCATATGACAGACAAATATTCGTTAAATAAATTCCGATGGATGGGCCATCGATACTCAACGATTGCAACTGCAAAAATGCTCAAATGGTCAATAATAAATATTCATTTATTGGGTATATCTGTTTTATACACCAACCAACGCAATCTTTTTTTTTTTATTATTTATTTGTCACTAGAGCAATTTTTATTTGTTTACCATAGTTATATTAATATTTCCTTATGTTTTTTAATATAAAAATACATATATGTAATCTTTCAACAGAAAATTAATCATTACATTAAAACTAGCTACAATCATTGGCTTATTTTTGCTATAATTTATGCTGTCCTTTTATTGATAGATGTAGTCATATTTTAGCGTGATTCTAAATTGTATTTCGTATAAAACTAAATTATTCATTTAAACTTTACAATAAAATTTCTTCTTGTTAACCTTTCTGGTAACTAAATTTAACAAACAATTATAAATTTTCAAATGTCCAATGAAAACCATTCTCCTTTCCATCTCGCAAAACCTTAGTCCTGACTCTATCTTTGGGGTAATGTAACTAATTTTAAGTATAATTCTTCTTTTTAAATAGTGTAATTTAGGTAGACACTGACCTGTGTAAAAAATAATAATTTCATTGTCAACATTTGTAATGAAATCACAATTTTAAAGGCGTGTTTGTGTATGTGTGTGATACTGCGGGAGTTATGTTATGGTTATTAGTACTTATAAGTTTATCCAAAAAAGTCTGCGTGTTTGAGTTTGGCAGTAAGATCTCACAAGAACTTTTTCTACCAACAAATATTTTTCGTCCCCAAGAAAATTTGAAAACGATTTCGGTACGAATACCCACTGATTTCCCGAAGAAAACTATACTAAAGGATTGCCTCCCTGAATGATCACTATCTAAGATGACTTCGTTGTCAGTTTCTGAATTCAAGTGAAAGCAGTAACTAAAAGCCCAAGGTAGACACGAAATAAAATTGTTAATTTAACCCATATTGCTGCATTTACTTTGAGTGTATCGATTTATGCAGTAAAGATTTTGTCAATGGGGAAAATATATGCACTTTTCATTATATTTTTGTCGATATAGAGATTTTCGAATAGAACATCCCACGGAATCTTATCTTTTGTAGACCTGAGGAACTTATAGACTCTGGCGTAACTATTTTTTTAGAAGATATTAAAGAATCAAGTGTGGGTTTATTCACTGTCAGATCGTCATGACAAATTACAAAATTCCAAGCTTCAAACTTATAACTTTAGGAATATTTATTGACGGAAACCTGACACCTATTTATTGCGGGAGTAACTCTATTCAGCTCTATAGATAGAGGACCTAAACATTTGATTCTATAAAAAGAAAAAGCGATAACAGGACTAAAAAACACAGAAGCAACAATAACAATTGCCACTACCTACAACTAAAAATTTTCAGCACGGAAAATATTGCGAGTCTCGTGTAAGACAGTTAAAGCACAAACAAACCGTAGAGAGAGAGAGAGAGAGAGAGATGAGAGAGAGAGAGAGAGAGAGAGACGAGAGAGAGAGAGAGAGAGAGAGAGAGAGAGAGAATATGCATCTTTGAAAAAATTCTTTTACATCTCAAAATCTGATCTTTTGTTTTCATAAACACTTCACAATCAGAGAGAGAGAGAGAGGAGAGAGAGAGAGAGAGAGAGAGAGAGAGAGAGAGAGAGAGAGAATATTCAACTTTGAAAGAATTCTATTACGTCACAAAAACTGATCTTTTTCTTCCATTAAAATCATTCATAAAGAGAGAGAGAGAGAGAGAGAGAGAGAGAGAGAGAGAGAGAGAGAGAGAGAGAGAGAGAGAGAGAGAGCGTTCTTAAATATTTATCAAGCTTGCTGCGTACTTCCTTTATAGCTCCTATAATACAAAATGAATTTTTATACCGACGACCTTGAATTTAGAATCAGGAGAATGATATCTTCTTCCCCCCTTATCTATTATTGCACTTCACCACCGTCTCTTCCTCCACTATGCTCGGCTCGATGCTTTATTGGAAGATAATATGTTGAAAGTTTGATGCATCCCTCTTTTTAATGGGGTTACATAGTTCTAAAGGAGGCGTTTCTGATTCGACATCAATACTGTAAAACGTGTTCTAATTAATTGTTTGTACTGTAACACGTAACGTTATGAGAGTAATGCGCATATATCAACCACTTGAATAAAACGAGAAAATTACTTTAAATCTATATATTTATTATTTTTTTTTTTTGCTGCGATATGGAATGATTACCAATAACTGTTCTCATTTCTCGGGTTCTATCTTTTATCTTTAACCTTATTACACTTGCGGAGTGTTTATTGACTGTGAAAGAATAGCCCTTATCGTAAGAATTAATAAGCATTGTTTTGTTGATAAAGATATAACTAAGAATTGGATTTCAACTTGATG
>NC_090727.1:185380192-185382692 GCF_036898095.1 Palaemon carinicauda
CTCTCTCTCTCTCTCTCTCTCTCTCTCTCTCTCTCTCTCTCTCATCAATTTGGATTTCTATCTAACCATCTCTTAGTTTGATTTTATGGTTACCGCTGATTGGGGGCAAAATAGATATGATCTTCGCAGGAATTATATTTTTCATGTAAAAGATTCAAATAAAAAATAAATCAAAAGAAATGTTGATGAAAATTGGTCCTGAATAATTCATTCATTCTTATATTATATGTTGACGTACCCTCCCTTACCTTCCTCTTCTACTTCGGCACATATTTTCCCTGGTATTCACATACATCCTTGAATCACCCCCCCCCCCCCCCCCCCCTCGTCACTGTAAACAATGATACCCCATCCCATCCCACCCTTCCCTGGTCATACATTTCACCGTGATAATGCTCAGCGCATCCGTCCCTAACTTTAGCAAGTCATATTTCTTGGGTCTTCCTTCCCGGGAAGAAATGGTGGAATCTTCCCAGAAACTTTGGTCATTCCTGCGTCTTCCTTTTGCCTATTCCACGTCAGGAAGGCTTCTCCTGATGAACACCAACCAACGACCGGTAATCCGGGCTCACGAGACTCGGTAGGCCTCTCTCTCTCTCTCTCTCTCTCTCTCTCTCTCTCTCTCTCTCTCTCTCTCTCTCTCTCTCTCGCAGTGCAATCAACAATGAGATGTATATATAGTGCTCCAGTTCAATTGATATTTTTAAAAGTAAAAGTATAAGTCAAATTAAATGTTGAATACAGTCACATAGTTATCGAAGATAAAATATTGAACATCGTATTCCCAGTTATTTTTTGAAACAGATCTTGGTTCTTGCACATCTTGAGATCGTAAATTGTCTTTGTACATCTTAAGACTACTACTGCTCGTTGGTCTGTTTTAAGGAAGTCACGCTAGTGGATTAGAAGCCATTTCTACGACACTCTTACCTGTAAGTTCAACGGCAGGTAACTCCATTGTAGGCTGTGTATTTTGCATAGTTATATTACAATTGGTAATTTCCCAAACATCTCGGTACTTAATAAATATTCAGTAATTATTATCCCTAATATCTCAGTATTTGGCAACCATTCGATACATATTTTCCTACACAGCATCACCATATTTTTATATTTATTGTAATCTTATTGTAAATTATTCCTTTCGATACATATTTCAAATTGAACATATACTGTATTTATACTCATGACCGTAGATATTAATCAAATACCTCTCCTAATTTAATGTCTGTGCCATTAGGCATTGTGCATGCATTATTATTATTATTATTATTATTATTATTATTATTATTATTATTATTATTATTATTATTATTATTATTATTATTATTATTATTATTTTTATTATTATTATTATTACTTCTTTCTAAGCTTCAGCTCTAGTTTGAAAAGCAGTATGGTATAAGCCCAAGTGCTCATACGGGGAAAATAGCTCAGTGAGGAATGGGAGTAAATAAACTACAAGTGAAGAAGTCAACAATTAAAATAAAATATTTCAAGAACAGTAACAACATTAACATAAAATATTTCAAGAACAGTAACAACATTAAAATAAATCTTTCATATATCAACTATAAGATCTTCAAAAGAAAAAAAAAAACCAAGAGTAAGAGAAATGAGATAGAATAGTGTGTCCAAGTATACCCTCAAGCAATAGAATCTACGTGAGTTTATAGGATCTTAGACTTAATCTAATTTCTGACTGTCAATAGGATTGTTTCATCGGGACCTCTATGCTAATAGGATTTCCGTTTCAATAGGATGTGCCATTGGAATCTTTGTGTGACTAGGGTTATCCAAATTGATAGGACCTCAGTCTTATTAAGAGTTATGTGTTGATAGGACATAATCTCTTATCAATAGGATCATTATGTCAATAGGATACCTGGCTTTTTAAGATTGACTATACCTAAATGGTCTCAGAAATAGTAACCTTATCTACTCAGTGAACCTGGTAAGTTGTCTTTTTTTTTTCTTTTTTTCTTTTTTTTGGTGGTACCGAAATTTCTTGCAAAGCTTCAGTTTTAATTTACCTCTCTCTCTCTCTCACACACACACACACACACACACACACACACACACACACACACACACACATATATATATATATATATATATATATATATATATATATATATATATATATATATATATATATATATATATATATATATATATATATATATATATATATATATATATATATATACATACATATATATATATATATATATATATATATATATATATATATATACTTATATATGTATATATACATATATATATGTATGTATATATATATATATATATATATATATATATATACATATATATATATATATATATATATATATATATATATGTGTGTGTGTGTGTGTGTGTATATATATATCTACATATATATGTATATATATAAAGTATACAATGATGTAAGACGTGTTTGAAAAATTGGTGTTTATTTGTAGATATTACAAAATACGTTTAGAGCTCTAAACGTATT